>NW_005871231.1:904699-998603 GCF_000147115.1 Myotis lucifugus | reverse complement strand
TATATCACCTGAGAGTCTTCTCATTTTTTATTTAATATTTGTTCCTGAAGTACCATATTTAACTTCATCAGAGGCAACCTCCTGGAACAATGGCAGAGGGAAATATATATGCATAATGATGCATCAAGATGCATTAGCTATTAGTTCATAGCTGGTTCTGTGCCCTGGACCACTAATTACAACCTGTGCAATTTGATGTGTTCAGAGATATGCACACACCCATGATACCACCATAAGGTGACCTCAAAAATATTGTTTAAAAAACACTAAAAAGAATTACAACCTGTACAAATGTCCCTACTCCCTTTGTCTCAATCAAGCCATCTTTACCTCAAAGTACCTAATCCTGCTTTTGTGGAGTTTTCTAAATACCATGAGGTCATGAGACCATAGAAGAGCAGGACTGAAATTTCATGAGAAGTGGAGGGAAAAAAAGAAGTAAAAGGTTATTTGTTTGTTAAAGGTCAGTCTAGCTGGACCCCACACATTGATTTCCTCAGCTGCTATAGTTAAACAAGTCTCAAAAATAAATGTATTATAGGCAATGGTGGTTTTGCAACCATCCAGCTGAGTTTTAATTTGAGAATGCAATCAATAAGCCTTTGTGTTTCCAAAACAGAACATGAGCAGAAAATTCGTGATAGGGCCTATGTGTTTGTACAGTCGCTGATATTTCAGGCCGATGACTGCTTTGACAAATAATACCCTGCTTCCAATCAATAACTCATACACCTCAATTTACTTTTTCTTTACCTTGAACTATAACCAAAAGGAGGCAAACATCACTATAATTTCCACTTAAAATGGAGATAAGAGTTGATGGTGTGTGGGCATATAAGTATGTGTATGGCCCAAAGGGCAAACCATGACCACCCAAAGCAATAAACTCCTCTGTTAGGAATCGTGTGATGACTCATAATGGTGTTGGGAGGAAATACTGCCAAAGAAATGTGTCTATGTGCATTAAGGTTCTTATGTATATCCTTTGACTTGGAATTTCTTTGTGTCTTAATCAATCTTATGGAAATAACCCATTGATTAAGGGAAGGGGAGATTATCTGCAAAGCTGTTTATTGTAGCATTATTTATAATGGGGAAAAATAAAAGCAAGCTAACTTGCCAATTAGTAATGTTGAATATCCTAAGTTGGGTAGTACATGCAGATATCAAATACTTATAGAAAACATAAGGTATCTAGTGTGTACTCAACATGTCAATACTTTTTCAATATTATTTCGGTTATTACTGTTATTATTATTGAAATTTGTGTAGAATATTGAGTAAGCACATGATTGTGCTGGTCCCTCAAATTTGTATTCAAGTTATAATTCATCTACTCAGTAGACCATGCCTCAATGATCTCATCTGCAAAATAGTAATAATAGTATTTAACTTCATAAATATATGGTACATATCAATTGGAGAAGGCAAGCAAAAGTTTTTAAAATATTTTTATTTATTTTAGAGAGAGAAAGAAAATGAGAGAGAGAGAGAGAGAGAGAGAGAGAGAGAGAGAGAGAGATTGGTTTGTTGTTCCACTTGTTAAATCTTCATTGGTTGATTCTTGTATGTTCCCTGATCAGGGATTGAAACCACAACCTTGGCATATTGGGATGACACTAACAAACTGAGCTACTGGGCCAAAGCCAAGCAAAACTCTTAAAATAGCACCTGGCATATAGAAATAACTCAACAAATATTGATTTTCATATTATTTACTTATTATCTTAAGGATATTCTGTATAGAGAACTGCAAATATCTGTAATTATTCCTTACTGGACCCCATATCTTTTTTAACTTTACTTTTGCTGCCTGTTAAATTATTTTGCTAGCTGAAAAATACAAATATAATGAAAATTGAAGTTGATTATAGTGTTAATTATTATTTTGTAGAAGAGAATATGTGGTTAAGTAAATATTAGATAATCTCTTAAGTCATAAAAGCTGGATTAACAAGTTTTATTATGTCAGTGACAATGGACAATTACTTTTAAATGGTGTTTTGGACTATATTAGACATAAAATATGTGGCTTGGAAGTTTCATACATATTAACACTATAGTTCTCATAACACATTTAGGAATTATATGTCTTTTCTATTTGCCATGAAAAAACTGAGATTCAGAAAAATACTTACTCAAAGTAACTTGCCTGGGATATGCTAGGTAATTTAACAATTAATTTCATATATCTCTTTCAACCCCACCCAAGTTTCTGTAGATGAGAATAATATGTAGGTGAGAATAATATTTATCTTTAGAGTTGAGAATCAACTCTAATTATATACTATATGTAGATGTTTTGTGAAACAACAATTGATATTAACATGCTCTTATTGTTACTCCTATTGCTATTATTACCTCACTGATTGTTTCCTTTTCAGTTATTCCTTGACCATTACTTATCTTTATCTTCTCTCAATACCATTGAAACTCAATACCATTGAGACTCTTTTTTCCTTTAGTCCTTTCATTCCTCTAAGACCAAGAATTTTCATATCAGTATTAAAGACATAGAATTCTTCAGATTATATCAGTTATTTCCTACAGTTAAATTGCTGAAACTGCTCACTTTATTTTGGGAAGAGAGTTCCTAGATCACAAACACCCCCTTAAGTCACTCAGCCAGTGGAGGCAATTCATAAACCCTTAAGGCACACTTAATCCCCTGGGTGTACTTCGATCCTCACTCAGGAGTTATATTTATCATTTTATTTCCAATTTAGGCTTGTCAGGAAATAGGTCAAAACAGAAATAATCATAGAAACAAACAGATGTAATAGTCCTTGGCAATCGTCCAATTTTCTTCTGTTGTATTAACCTCTGATTGCTGAATGTCTGAACTTAAGAAAACAAAAATGACATAGAAACGAAAGAAAAGCTTCAGAGCAACTCTCTCATAAGGAGGCAGAAGCCACAGCCTGGATCTTGACACATGTAGAGAGTTTTGTTTCCATTGGATTAAGCTAGGAAGCTACAAAGGTTGGTCAAAATGTCACAGAATATTTATTCTTTGCAAAAAACACTCTGAGGCCTTGGGGTGAAATATAAAATCATAGTATTTGTCTTAGACAAGCCCATTAATGGTGTGACTTAAGGCACAAGACACCTTTTAGGACACATTAAAGACAATTCAGAAGGTCTTTGCATAAAATGATGCCTAGGTATGCTTCTACATCTAAATTTCAATACAGGGAGTGACCACTATAAGTAATTTGGGAAAGGGAGTTGTATTGTGCAACTTCCTAAAATACTGACCTATCAACATTCCTAGTGAATTTTAAGTACCAATGTGTGTGTATATCTTTTCTAAACTCCCTTCCAGTCTGGTGTACATGACACTGGGCCTCAACTCAGAAATGACAGTGGTCCTGAGAGCTCAGAAACAAAGGAGTGAGCCCACTGTTTCTAGTCTCCTTGCCTTGTGGGTTTGCAGGATGCAGCACAGGATGCAGGTCCCTTGCAATTTCTATGAATTGTGGAGATTGATTGGAAAGTCTGGGGAGACACTGACAGCTAGAATTCACATTATGAAGTACTCAGAGCTGCACAGGGAGGAAACGCTGAACATATTTCTTCATAATCAGCAGATGAGCACATGCATGTGAGAAAACTCTCCAAGGCTAAAGGAAAGAAAAAAACATCTGAAGGGATGAGGGGACCATATATAGTAACTATTCCCACCAACCAGCCTAGGAAATCTTCCTGATACTTTGGGCATTAGAGTTTTCTTTAAAAAAGGATTTCATACAAAGGGTCTTGCCTCAGTCGTAAGTAATAATCGGCCCAATAGGGAATGAGAACTGTTCTGATCATTGCTGGTGAATTTTAAAATAACTAGAAAAGATCAGACTGTTTACAAGAAACTTCATTGTGTCCAGCAACAGTGCTCAAGTGTTTTCTTATAAACTCAGAATAGTCATCACCATAACAGGCGAAACTCTCAATGCCTGGCACTTGCTTAAAGATTAATGAATATACAATAAGTAGGAAAATCATAATGAAAAGGAAATGTGATTAAAAACTGTTCTAGATGTGACATGGGTGAAAATCAAATATTAGCAGACAAGGACATAAAACCTTACCATAAATATTTTCTATATGTTTAAAAAGATAAGTGTAGACCCATGAGATATATAAAAAAATCCCAAAGTGAACTTCCAGAGATAAAAACTGCAAGTAAACAGTATAGCAACAATGAAACAAACACTGGGGAAAGTTTAGCATGAGATTGTAAGGTTCTTATACTGTTAAGTAGCATAATATCACTTGAAGGGAGAAAATAAATTAAAGATGCAAAACCAAATAAACCATTCAAATGAGAAAAGAAAGAGTTAGTATTGTTAATAAGACAACATAGATAAAATTAAATTATAAAAACTATTGAATTAATAGAAAGAAAGCAGAAAATAAAAAAGTGAACAGAGAAAAGATGGGGTAAATAGAAAGCACATAACAAGATAATATATTTAGTTTCTCAGATCAATAATCACATTGATACACATAGTCTAACACAAGTATCTCATTTTAACTAACTCATTTTCTTTCAGTTTGAATGAAAAAACACAACTACTCAACTACATGCTGTTTATAAAAAACAAAATTTAAATATAAAGGAACAAACACATTAAAAGTGAAAGAATTAAAAGTTACATTATTTGCCCTGCAGGAAGATTTTAGGGTAAAGAATAATGCTTGGTTAAACAAGGTTGTTTCATCATGAAATTTCATAAGGATCATTTCAACAATAACAGTCTTAAATGTTTATGTAGCTAATAATAAAGTCTCATGTACATAAAGCTAACAGTAATAAAATGAAGGGAGAAATAGTTCAATCCACAGTTGTAGTCAGAGATTTTAATACCCCTCTCTCAATAATTGATGGAATGAGTAGAAATAAAATTAGTAAGTATATTAAATATTTGAAAATATGATCAACCAACTTGACATAATTAATATTTATAGAACACAACAGCATAATACTATTATTGAGATAAACTAGAGAAGACTCAAATAAATGGAAAGATATACCCTATTCGAGGTAAAGGTATTCAATATGGTTAAGATGTCTTCAAATTGATCCATAGATAGATTCAACACAACCATAATAAAAACACCAGCAGACATTTTTTGGTAAAAATTGATAAGAAAATACAAAAATATATCTGAAATGAAAAAATCCTAGAATGATCAAAACAACCTTGAGAAAGAAATTCAAAGCTGGAAGTCTAGGACTACTATATTTCAATTCTTATTATAAAGTGTAGCAATCAAAATAATGTGGTATTGTCAATATGGTATCATTTAGTAGCACAGATTAAAAAGTCCAGAAATACAAGTATACATATATGGACTACTAATTTTTTGGAAAAGGTAATTCAGTTGAGAAAAGATAGTTTTTCAACAAGTAGTGCTGGAACAGTTATTTACTCATATGTATAATATGAACTTCAATATGTAATTTATATCATTCACAAAAGTTAAATGCAATGCATCATATTCCTAAATGCAAACCATAGAGCTATTATTGATCTTTTAGAAAAACTATTGTGACCCAAGTTTAAGCAAGTCCATAAAATAGCAAATTGATAAATTAGATTTTATTAAAATTATGAAGTCTGCTCTTCAACAAACACTGTGGAGAGAATGAAAAGTAAACCAGAGATGGGAAGAAAATATTTGGTAACCATGCATCTGTTAAAGAACTTGTTTTCATAATATAAAAAGAATTCTGAAAATTTAGTAAAAAATTCCACTAAAAACTCCATGAAAAATGGGTAAAAGAATAAAAAAATACTTTTTATTTTAAAATATATATATAAATGGCAAATAAGCACATGAAAATATGTCAAATATCATCAGTCACCAGCAAATTCAAATTAAAATTATAATGGGATACAACTACACACATATTAGAATGGCTAAAGAAAAAAAAAGATTGAACACATCAAGTGAGATTTGTACATGATATTCATAGCAACTTTATTCATAATCGTCCCAAACTGGAAACAACCAAAAAATGTCAACTGGTGAATGGATAAACAAGTGGCCTTCAGTATATACCCAGTGGAAAACTACTCAGTAATAAAGAGGAATTACTGATATATGCTACAACGTGATGTACCTCAAAGTAATTCTGTGTAATACTGTATGATTTAATTTATATAACTCCAAGAACATGCAAACCAATCTTTAGTGACAAAAGCAGAACAGTAGTTCATTGGGCAGGGTTGGAGATGTAGTAGGAAGGGGTTGGTCAGAGAGATTAAAAGTAGAACAATGGGTAAATTACATTAGCACTTTAATTAGGAAGATTAAAAAAAATCAAATGTTGATACATTAACACAAATATTCAGCCTTTGCACTAATGAAGAGAATGAAAATGAGGTGTTCTATAATAAAGATGCTTTTAATAATGTTGATCAAATATTAAAAATAATGATAGTCCTTGGTCAAAACATAAGGGAGAATGCAACTCACAAAATTATTAATGGAAATATAAATTGTTGCATCCTGTGTGAAGAACAGTTTGTCTCTTCATATATAAAGCCCCATTTTTTATACAGATCAATGTCAACATCTTCTCAACATTTTTATAACAGCAAGAATTTTATAACAATATAAATGTCCAAAATTGAGTAGGCCATATGCCAAGTGCTTAAAGTGCTGTTTTTGCAGAATATTTGCTAATATGAGAAATACCATGGTTATCTATGTTCAATAGAGAAGGTGGATACAAATGGACTAATTATTTTCAATATGAAAAATATATATTTTGAAAACATGTTAGACTAAATAAAGTTAATTAGATACATGGATTTGTATATTATCTCTTATATAGTTTAGTATATTTATTAATGCTTAGAAAGAGGACTGAAAGAATGAACAACAAACATGCATGATTCTCTTAAATCAGGGAAAGGAACTAAATATTGGGAGGAACTGGAGAGGGTGCTTGGAAGGTGCTTTGCTATGTATAAACCAGTAAAGTTTAGCTATTTAATACTATGAATGCATTTGTATATTACTTTTATCATATGTTAAATATTTTGTATATGCTGAAGGCTCTGACATCAGTACCTTGACCTTTCTCTTCAAATTTATATACACTTCATACAGTATGTATTTTAAATAAATTATAGACAAATTACACTATAATGTATGAATATGCACCTATACACACACACACACACACACACACACACACACACACACATACACACACACACAGTATACCAGTAGTTTAGGGACAGGTTATTAAATTACATGTACAGGGGCAGGCAAAAGTTGGTTTACTGGTACATATAAAACATGGCATTCAGGTTATAATTATTACAATAACTTTATTAACTCAAAAGAATGTCACAATGCAACTGTAAACCTACTTTTGACCACCCTTGTATTTGTCTTTACCTAACAGGGTACTTTTTGCATATATTTTGCTATATCAGTACAGTGGGGCCTTGACTTACGAGTGTCCCAACTAACGAGTTTTTTGAGATACCAACTGTCTCTCGGCCGATTTTTTGCATTGAGTTGATAGAGTAATTTGAGTTAACGAGCTCCTTAACAAGCTCGGTCTCAGAACGAATTAAACTCTTAAGTCAAGGCCCCACTGTACTCTCATCTCAGGTTAATTAAACTGTCCGGGGAACTCCATGGGTGGTTAATGTCTAAAGACAATGATATTGAGCACTTTTATAATGAATGGAAAGGGGGGGTTCGGGTAACAACATCAATGGAATCCCAATATTTTATACACTCATGGGGGGGACAGACGAAGAAGAAATGCCTGAAAAGCAATTTTGAGTTCCAATGTTATCTCAGATAAGGGTTTAATCTCCAAAATTTATAGGGAACTCATACAACTTAACAAAAGGAAGATAAACAATTCAATCAAAAAATGGGAAAAGGACCAAAATAGGCACTTTTCTAAAGAGGACATAAGGAAGGCCAATATACATATGAAAACATGCTCAAAGTCACTAATAATCAGAGAGATGCAAATCAAAACGACAATGAGATATCATCTCACACCTGTCAGAATGGCTATCATCAAAAAATCAACAAACGACAAGTTCTGGCGAGGATGTGGAGAAAAAGGAACACTTGTGCACTGCTGGTGGGAATGTAGACTGGTGCAGCCACTGTGGAGAACAGAATGGCGTTTCCGAAAAAAAATTAAAAGTGGAACTCCCATTCGACCCAGTAATTCCATTTTCTGGGAATAACAGTATATCCCAAGAAAACAGAAACACCAATCAGAAAGGATATATGCACTCCAATATTCATAGCAGCACAATTTACCATAGCTAAGATTTGGAAACAGCCTAAGTGCCCATCAGCAGATGAGTGAATTAAAAACTGTGGTACATCTACACAATGGAATACTATGCTGCTATAAAAAAGAAGGAATTCTTACCATTTGTAACAGCATGGATGGAACTAGAGAGCATTATGCTAAGCAAAATAAGCCAGTCAGAGAAAGACAAACATCACATGATCTCACTCATTTGTGGAATATAATGAACAACATAAAGTGATGAACAAAAATAGAACCAGAGACATAGAAGCATGGAATAGACTGTGCAACCTATGAGAAAAGACAGTGGGTAAAGGGGTAAGAGATCAACCAAAGGACTTATATACATGCACATGAGCATAACCAATGGACACAGACAGTAGGGGGGTGAGGGCATGTGCTGGGGGTGGTGGGAGCAGACAGAGAGAGGTCAATGGGGGAAAAAGGAGACTCATGTAATACTTTAAACAATAAAGCATTTTTTTTAAAAAGCAAGTTTGCTTTGAACAATAATGTTCTAAGGACATACTGCTAGAGTTTCTATTGTTGAGGAAACATAGTACTATTGATAAAAATTAAAACAAAACCCTTTGGAATTTATTGGCATGAAATATTTGGCATGGGCATTTTACCTAGTTTAAGACTTCAATGGGTACTGGGAAAAATATTTTCTGTTTCCTATCCTTATTAAGTCTCTAATCATCCCATTAACATTTATTGAGTGCCAGCACTTGAGCTGTTGCAATCACACCTGCTCTTAGAAAACATTATTTTTTGAAAGTATTTGCTCTATTTAAAGTTCTGTGTTTTGTAAATAAGCTTTATGCACTTAAAGAGAGAATGGAGAATGTGCAACACCCAAACAGTCTGTAAGTGAAGCACTATTGCCACATAATAATGTATAATGTGTTCCTTGCTGAAACCTATACTAGTTTTCCCTAGCATTTCTCCACTCTGTGCCCTTGTGGTTTTCCCTCCCAAGAAAACTCAATGCTAGAGAATCACATTACTATTCACCTGTCAGTCCTGAGCCTGGGGCCTCTGAAAGAAGGCAGAGCTTTTCCTAGACTGGGAGCCCTGTGGGACCTGGGAGTGGGAAAGTGACAGTCACTAACTTTGAGGTGCCCCAAGGCTTCTCAAGGCTGACTCTACACTGGGGCACTATGCTACTTAACCTCCAAGAATAGACCAATGGCCACCCAGGGCCCTCTCCTTGCCTAAGTAAACATTGATTCTATCCTTAATGGGTAAACCAAGGGACTTGGAAGGAAGACCATGCTTATTTTTGTAATAAATAACCTTCTTTTGAATGGTGTGTGCATGAGAGCTGAATGTTGTCAAAGACCCAACCTACCTCACAACTGCTACCTCTGTGACCTTGGAGGAGATGCTCAGTCTCTTTGAGACTCAATTTCCTCACCTGCCAAAGAAAGTTAATGATAGCTGCCCTACCTTCCCCTCTGACATGCAGTGATACTCTAACTAATGAATTTAGCAGATATGAATCAAGGCTTGGCTTTGGCTGTGACCCGACACAGCAAAGTCACAAACATGAATAAAACATATCTCTACTCTAAGATGAGTAGCCTACAGTTCATCAGAAAAGACAAACAAGTGGGTAACTAATGGTGCCAGAGGGTGAAAATGTAATGATAAAGCTTCAGGCTCGATGTTATGGGTGGACTAAATGAAAGACTAATTAATTCTGCCATGAGAAGGAGGAGTCTGTGGGAAAGCTTTACAGAAAGGATGATTTTTTAAGCATCATCATGAGAAATGAGGAGGAGTGTGCAAGGCAGAGAAGAGTTGAAGGACATTTTGCTCAGAGTAGAGTGAACAGTATAGAACAGCACCTTGGAGGACAGAGATGTGGGGGGAAAACGAGTGCATTTCATGATGTCTATGCAAGTGTTCTGCCATCTGCACAGTGGTTTCATGTGCATGGTGGCATTACTGCAAAGCCACATTGAAGTTATCTGAGAGCATCACTCATCTCTGTTCCCTCCTATGCCTGTGGCACAGTACCTGCCCTGGTCCTCCTGACTTCTCACCTTGTGTTGTGCTAAATTGCACTCTTATAAATGTTATTACATGTACCTAATTTGTTATATTCAAGTAGCAATACAAGTCTTAAAATATTCCACTCTAACTCCTATATCCCAAGTCAAATCTTTCCCAATGATTATAGCTATTCTTTTGGGTATTTCTAAATAATATATAGCTGGACCATGTATGTTTTTATTTTGCTTTGAGTCAGTATCTATTGACTTCTTGTTATGAAGGAGACACCTGTAGCCCTCATTCCCCATTACTTTCCACTTATACTTTGCCACTCCTATGTACTATGATTATCTCAAGTAACTGTTTGGTGTGCATAATGCATGACTACATAAATAGTGTTCTAAGCCAAGGCTTGCTCTGTACTATTTTGTGTATTATGATGGATCATTTCCTTCTTTGTATGGTATTTATTTTCTCATCTTACAAATTGGTTTGGATTTTTATGTATTTATCCTTAATTATTCTCTCCAGATATATCTAATAGAAGTGTGAAACTCTTTTAAATGGGGACCAAAAACACTAAGGTGAGCTCTTTCATCTTTTTTTGGCATTTTTGGGGGGAGATATACCTTCTTATCCCAGTTTGCACTGATTTCTCTTTAGCCCTGTTGTACATCTGTTTAAATGAGAATTTCTTTCAGTATTTTCTTATGTGAAATGCCTTATTTCCTGGATCATGTGACTTCCATTTTATTCCCTTATTTGGGGAGATTTTTTTCCAAGATTACCTTCCTAGAATATATAGAATATTTTTTTATTTTTTAAAAGATATTAAAAATCTTTAAATACAGATCAATGTCAACACCTTCTCAACATTTTTATAACAGCAAGAATTTTATAACAATATAAATGTTATTATACCCTCATTCTTTTTTACTCTCATTCTTTTTTTGATAGTTTGACATAGAATAGAATTATGGTTCGGAAATGTCCTCCCTTCATAATGTTGTTAAAGCATTTGTCCATTGCATTTGAACTTCTGATTTGTGATGGCCATGGCGATATAAAATTCTGATTTTTCTGAAAGAAGGAGCTTGGATTTGTCCCGGGATTGCAGTGACATTGTGGCCACTGCAACACTGTTGCAGGCCTCACTTTTCCTGGAAAAGGAGTAACTGTGAAATTTTGGAGCCTGTCCATTTGTCCCCAGAGCAGGAATTCTGGAGAATTTTTTCTGGAGAGTTTCTGCTTGGGTTAGCGGAGACTCAAATCTGTATTATGGTATGAGGCTCTTTCTCCCAATCCTACTTTCTCCCTTCTTCCTTTCACAGGTGTCAAGTTTGTTCCACAGTCTTGTAGCCTATTGTAGACTTTTAAGAAAAGCCCTTTATTTTTAGGTCCCTGCCTTACTCTGTTTTCCATGTTGCTGTTGTGTTTAAGTCAGCAGGCAGTTAAAGCTCAGCATTGCCCATTCTGCTCTTCCAAGTAAGCTGCTATGTATGTATCTATGTATCCCTCAACTCTTGTAACTCTTGTTTGTTCCTGATGTTGTTGGGTTTTGTTGTTGTTGTGGTTTTGTGTTTTGTTTGTTTGTGTGTTTTTTTTTGAGAGACAGAATGGAAGGAAGGGGGGAGAGAGAGAGAGAGAGACATTGATGTGAGAGAGACACACATTGATTGGTTGCCTCCCATCAGGGCCCCCACCAGGGTTAGGGATGGAGCCTGCAACCGAGGTATATGCCATTGATCAGAATCAAACCTAGGACCCTTCAGTCCATAGGCCGATGCTCTATCCACTGAAGCAAATGGGCTAGGCATCTTGTTTGTTCTTCCTAACTTGTCTTCTGAATCAATATAGAGGGGGACCTGGACACTCATTTCCTCCAGCTCCTGGGATTAGTGACCCTCAAGCAGATGGCTCCCACTTAAGCCCTTTTCCAGAAGCTTCTCAGTCAAGGTCATGCTTTCCTTTGGTGGCCACCTGCGTCCCTTCAGTATTTAATGTGTGTTTGCAATGACCCCATACCCATGCCTTGATTGGGGACAATTTATAGGTTTTTTGTTTTGTTTTTTGTGTGTGTTGTTGGTTTTTTTTTTTTTTTAGCTCCAGAGATTCCCATAGTATCCAGTGAGTTCCCTATTTGCAGTGAGAATCACACTTCACTATCTCCCTATGCCCAATATTTACTCTCTCATGGGTCTTGATTCCAACGGCAGTCAGTAATAAACTTTTGACACACAAATCTCCATCTTATAGTCTTGTTCCCAAGGAACATGAACTTATATACCGTTCCACTCTCAATTTCTTTGTCCCTTTGGTTTATGCCTTTTAAAAGTCTTTTTGTTACATTTATTGGAGTTTTAAAAGAAAGAAGAGAAGGAACATTCATGCATTTAATCTGCCATGGTTAAACAAAAGTTGGATCCACCATAGCTCTCCTAATTTATGAAGAATAGCTGGTGGCCTTTTTGTTTCTCTATTTAGAAACTCTAAGAAGTGTCAGGGACAAAATGGAGAAGTGGTGTCCTCAAAAATCTGTCATTAGTTCTCCTTATAAGGATAGGAAGCAAGATTTTTAGTAGAAGGAGAAATGATAGAAATAAAAATCTTTCTCATGCTTCGTGGTTTCTCTTTTATGGCCAAGATCTAAATTTCTGACCAGTCACTTTACCATAAACTTGTAATTATTCTAAGAGACATAAGTGTGAGAAAATAACTAAGAAAAATCATTTGTTATGAGCTCAACTTTCAGCCCAGATCTCTATGTGGTCTTTTTCTTGTTGAGCTGGTGGAGCCCTGCTCTTTAGGAGTGAGACTTTTTATTCTCTTTAGCATGGGCTTCGTCCTGGCCTTGGCTGGAATAGTTGACCCATGTCTTCTTTCTCAAAGAACCCTGCTTGGACCTACCTGAAAGGTTCTGCCAATTTCACTGCTAACTGTAAAGCTGCCCTAGATTTTTCTGCTCACCATGAAAACAGATTAAAAGGAGAAAATACAGAGAAAATTTTCTGCCCAGTTATATTTATAGTATCTTCACTCCTTTCTCTAAAGATAAATCTAGATGATTATCTAGCTGTAGGATCATAAGAAATTAATTTTTTCCCTTGATCCTTTTCAGACTTTTATTTACCTTATGGATAGAATAGGGAAAAGGTTCTTGATCTTTTCTTTACGCTAGAATGCAAAGAAATCCATAACTAATTTATGTCAAGCCCATCACTAGATTGAAAAGTCCAGATGGATTCAACAAGGATCTTTTTTTATCCTCAGCATTTTCTCTAGAATAGGAGTGCAGCTTGGTCCATCACAGAAAGAAATCAGAGTAGACAGAGCAGTGATGCCTTCTGAATATGGTGGGCATTTAAAAAAATCATTAGGCTGGGAAAAAGGATATAGGATAGTTTTAGTTCTTAGCACTGCTTTCCCAGGAATGGGTGATTATACAGAAGGAAGGAAATGAGTCATCTCAATCCCAGTTTGGTCAGGTAATACTTCATTTGTGACATTTCCTAAGTACATTAAACTGACCTAATATAGTTCAAAAGGAAGTTCAGTCAGGTGTCAAATAAACCAAGTAACAAGATTTGGTTACTTATTTACCATTTGAAAATTTCACTGATATTTTGTACAAGAATATAATGGAAAATGTTTTGGGAGCTTTCCATAAAAATAAGTGAAAGTGAAGATGTATTACTATTCCTTATGTCCTTGATATATGCCATGCACTGTTATGGTTATCTTGTTTATTTTTTATTATTACCTTACATTTATAATAATGCAACCTGCATAGAGATAAAAAAAAGCTTGAGGTACAGAGAAGCTAAATAACTTATTAAATATCATGTAGCTGATAAGTAGCATAACCCAAGTTTGGATATGACACTAAAGTTTATAAGTTTTTGCCCAATTAGCAGAACCTGTCAAGTAGGTCCAAGCAGGGTTCTTTGAGAAAGAAGCCAAGGCCAGGACTAAGTCCATGCTAAAGAGAATAAAAGATCTCACTCCTAAAGAGCAAGGTTCCACCAGCTCAATTAGAAGCTTGTTCTTTTCACTTTCTTTTTGATAAATTTTGTTAGTTTGGGTTTAATGCTTTTAAAAAATTTACAAGCAAAATGATGGAAGAGGGAGTAGAAAATGAGATTTGAACAAAGGTTTCTAATGATTTTTCCTTTTTAAATTATTTTCATATTTTTTTTTACTATTTGTCTCAATAAATCTTCATTCTATCCCAGCTAAGTGAAAAACAGCATAGAAAGCTTATCTAAGAAGTAGAAGCAACGTAAGTACAATATAATCTCTATTGTGATCAGAGCCATGATCATTATTCATGAAGGCGAAATCATTGCACATCCAAGACTCTCATATCTAAGCTCTAAGGAGCATCAGATTGTCCTTGTGCACCGATAGGGTTATTATTTCTTATTGATAAGTGGGTACCCGATCTTTATTTTTTAAGAGCAGTTAGAGGAACCTACAACACAAAGCAAGATGTGGAAAGGGCAAGCTTACTGAAGAGCAAGTCACTTCACGTTACTACTGAGAAATTATGATGAAATCATATTCTTCTAATTTTGTGTTTTAATAATGAAGTCATGTTGTAAAAGGCGGATCTTTTCCCACATAAAATAGGACAAAATAGTAGAGTAAAATAGTATTATTTTAGAATCAGCAGCTCTAAGATTTATTTCTGCTTCTTAGTTTGATGCTGTGAGATGTAAACCAAATCTTGTTGCCTCTCTGAGGCTCAGACAACAGGTCAGAACAGTCTGAGTCCTGGATATGTTTGCATACGCTCATGGAAATTTGACCTTTGCTTTATCCAGGCTCATGTTCAACAATCAGGAGAGTGTTACCTGCAGGTGGTCTGCAGAGAACATAGAGCCAACCTGTTCAGAACTGTGCGGGAGTGTACGAGTACTGGAAGTTCTCAGGAAGAACCTCAAAACCAGATGTGAAGCCCTGGGGTGACACCCTACCTCCTGCTATTGTGGGCTGTGTTTTCTGCACCTTGTCTCTAGGTTTTCCATTAATGTTTCTCTCTAAAGAATGAAACAAGTTCTTTCTCTGGAACTCCTGAATGTCTTTTTCAATCACATTATTGGGTCAACATGTCAAGCATGCAGATTCTGAATTTATTTACTTAAAAATGATATATGGATTATTATGTCTTACTTCACAGAATTCATGTTAGGTTTATATTAGTGCATATGTGAACATATTATTTCGAACAAGGTAGTTTTTAAGTCTACTTTCTCAAGTGATCCAGTGAACAACTAATAAGTGAATTAGAAAGCCAACAGGAAAGGGATGTTCTTTTTTTAACTTATTTATTTATTTTTC
Source organism: Myotis lucifugus (assembly GCF_000147115.1). Taxonomy (NCBI): domain Eukaryota; kingdom Metazoa; phylum Chordata; class Mammalia; order Chiroptera; family Vespertilionidae; genus Myotis; species Myotis lucifugus. The sequence continues at coordinate 982,960 of NW_005871231.1, read as the reverse complement.
TTTATTGAGTAAGGTATTACATATGTGTCCTTATCCCCCCATTACCCCTCATCCCCAGACTCATGCCCTCACCCCCTTGGTGTCTGTGTCCATTGGTTAAGCTTATATGCATGCATACAAGCCCTTTGGTTGATTTTTCCCCCTTACTCCCACCCTTCCCTCTGAGGTTTGATGTTCTAATCAATGTTCTCTGTCTCTGGGTCTGTTTTTGTTCATCAGTTTATGTTGTTCATTATATTCTACAAATGAGTGAGATCATGTGATATTTATCTTTCTCTGACTGGCTTATTTCACTTAGCATAATGCTCTCTAGTTCCATCCATGCTGTTGCAAATGGTAAGAATTCCTTCTTTTTACTGCAGCGTAGTATTCCATTATGTAGATGTACCATAGCTTTCTAATCCACTCATCTGCTGATGGGCACTTAGGCTGTTTCCAAATCTTTGCTATTATAAATTGTGCTGCTATGAGCATAGGGGTGCATATATCCTTTCTGATTGGTGTTTCTAGTTTCTTGGGATATATTCCTAGAAGTGGGATCACTGAGTCAAATGGAAGTTCCATTTTTAGTTTTTTGAGGAAATGCCATACTGTTCTCCACAGTGGCTGCACCAGTCTGCATTCCCACCCGCAGTGCATAAGGGTTCCTTTTTCTCTGCATTCTCGCCAGGACTTGTCCTTTGTTGATTTGTTGATGATAGCCCTTCTGACAGGTGTCAGATGGTACCACATAGTCATTTTGATTTGCATCTCTTGGATGATTAGTGACTTTGAGCATATTTTCATATGTCACTTGGCCTTCCTTATTGTCCTCTTTCAAAAAGTATCTGTTTAGGTTCCTTGCCCATTTTTTGATTGGGTTGTTTATCTTCCTTTTGTTAAGTTGTATGAGTTCCCTGTAAATGTTGGAGATTAAATCCTTATAGGTGATAACATTGGCAAATATGTTCCTCCATGCAGTGGGCTTTCTTGTTGGGAGGGGATGTTCTTGATGTAATATATTACATTGCACAGAGCACAGACATTATGTTTATAAAATCCAGTTTCTAAATAGTTTTTTTTAGTCAAAGGTATCCATAATAGCCTTTTGAATATTTCACCAAGTAGTTATCTGTGTAACAGTGTCTGGAGGGGAAAATACTATAAAAGTAATAGAAAAGATCAACCCTCGCTTTTTTCTGTTGTATCATACATTCATTTTTCCCCACAAAGATTCAAAAGTCTATTGGTTATGCAAACAAAGGTACTTTAACAACTATAATTTCTTTGAGTGACAAGATCTGTTCCTTAACTGGAAATGCTTATAATTTATATATAATGACAGCATGTTTCTAAACTCAAATGTGAATACATGATCTGACCAAAGTTTTCTTTTCTTTCTGCTTTGTGCATTTATGTTCAAAGACAGCCTATTAAGAACTTTTAAATTATTAATTTAAACATTTGGGGACAGATGAAAAATATAAACTTACCTGAAATGTGGGGAAAAAATCAGGGATTTTTCCTTTTCATATTTTTCCCAATGAGATGCTTGTGGAAAGGCAATAGGCTTAAGTTTAAGGAAACATGAATTTTAAAGGTACAAAGACCTGAGATCTCAACCCCACCTCTTCCAGGATATCTAATATGTTGTAAGTTATTAGTCTTAGAAGGAAATAGACTTGCTCTCCTCTCCTCTCATCACTTCCCACTCCAACCATGAAGTTAGAATAGGAGTGAACCTTTCCAGGCACACAACTGATTCACCAAGGGGTTAGCATATAACAAAGTCATGCCAAGTAGAATTCCTTTTCAAGGATTTTTGAAAGGGAGGACAGAAATTAGTCTCTCTCTGGCCCCAGCTGGTTTGCCTCAGTGGATAGAGCATCGACCTGCAGACCAAAAGGTCCTGGGTTCAATTCTGGTCAAGAGCATGTATCTTGGTTACAGGCTCCTCCTTGGTCAAGGCTCATGCAGGATGCAACCAATCGATGTGTTCCTCTCACATCTATGTTTCTCTCTCTTTCCCTCTCTCTTCTACTCTCCCTAAAAATCAATGGAAAAATATCCTCAGGTGAGGGTTAACAACAACAGCAACAACAAAATAAATTTTAAAAAATAAAAAGAAAGAAAGAAAGGAAGAAAGAAAGAAAATGAATTAGTCTCTCTCTGATGGCAAAGCTATTACTGGTTAGGTTTTGAAATTACTGTTTTATCTAAAAGAATGAAGCTGAAGTACAACAATACACTGGGATTATGAAGTAATCCCACACACATACCTATATACCTGCTCTTTACAATATTTGCCTCTTTCCCTTCCTGAGTCATCTATTTTTGTTTAATTACATAAGCCAGGGAATTATCTCTTTAGTTAAATCATTTGTTTCTTACATTCGGTGAAAAAAAAAAGATTTCTGCCACACAATCTTAGTATCTTTCATATATTTTGTAATATGTGAAGGGCAATAATAAAAATGCCATGATGCATAAATTGATAAAATACTTCATGTGGAGCACAGAGTGATATTCACCAGTTGCCAACTCCCTTTATCCATTCTCTACTTAAATAATTTGAATGCTATAATAAAATCAAATTGATCTGCTTATTAATTTGAGATAAAAATGTGTTAAGTCATGAACTGAGGCAAACCAGCTGGGGCCAGAGAGAGACTAATTTCTGGCATTTTGATATAGCAAAAACTAAGAGATTTTTGAGAATTGACATTTTAACCTAAGTCTAAATGTGTCATTTGGGGAAATTTGCTTAATAATTTTGCATCTAAATGTCCTCATGAACTCCCATTTGACCCTGTGATCCCACTTCTAGGAATTTATCCCAAGAAACCAGAAACACCAATCAGAAAGGATATATGCACCTATATGTTCATAGCAGCACAATTCACCATAGCTAAGATCTGGAAACAGCCTAAATGCCCATCAGTAGATGAATGGATTAGAAAACTGTGGTACATCTACACGATGGAATACTATGCTGCTGTAAGAAAGAAGGTACTCTTACCATTTGCAACAGCATGGATGGAGCTGGAGAGCATTATGCTAAGTGAAATAAGCCAGTCAATGAAGGAAAAATACCACATGATCTCACTCATTCATGGATAATAGAGACCATTATAAACTTTTGAACAATAATAGATACAGAGGCAGAGCTGCCTCACACAGATTGTCAAACTGCAGCGGGAAGGCCGGGGAGGGTTGGGGGGCAGGAGGGAGGGGGTTAAGAGATCAACTGAAGGGCTTGTATGCATGCATATGAGCATAACCAATGGACATAAGACACTGGGGGGTAGGGGAAGCCAGGGTATTGTCAAGGGCGGGGGGAAAAAAAAAGGACACATATGTAATACCCTTTGTAATGCTTTAAGCAATAAAAAAAAAAGAAAAAAAATAAAGTGCACTAATAAAAAAAAATAAAAAAAATGTCCTCATGAGTAAAAAATGTTAGTTAGTCCTAATTTTATTATTGCTATAAGATTGTCAGAAAGGACAAATGTAGAAAGTAGTCAAATAATCTTACTTTTCTTTTCTCCCTGAAATGTCTACCTATATGTAGTCTGACTCCACCTGTGATGGAAGTCTGTGAAATTAGTTTCATAGAATGAGTCATGATGTCCAACATCAAGTCTATACAATGTATGTCCAGATGAAATAATATCTAATCACCAAGAAGAAGGAGATGGACACAGAAAATATGACCCGTCTTTTCACTATTTCAATGGTAGAAAAAGGGGATCCAACCTGCTCTTTGGGGTTGGGGGTGGAGCTTCCATCTGAGAATTATTAACATGTTGTTATGTGTTTTCATTTATGTACAGCTTTCTCATCCAATTATGAAGTTGGATAAGGATACAAATGCAGGGGAGAGGTAGGAGGTCTAGGTCAGAGAGGGTGCCTGGCTGTTTTTGGCTGGAGCAACGACATTGGAGTGCTTTCTTTTGGGAAGGTGGATCAGCAAGAGCAGATGTTTATTTGCTTAAGGCAAAGTATTGACGGGAATGAGGTTTTCAGTTTTGGAGAATGCATTTAGTTTGAGGAGTCAGTGCAGCTGTGAAAAGCTCAATGGAAATATTCAGTGTAGACATGGGTGGAACTGAGGGCACAGGCTTGAACTGGACATACTGAGTTGGGGGTAATAGCAAGTAAAATTTCTCAGGAATAATACAGGATGTGAGAGAAGAAGACCAAGGGGATACTGTGATAACAATGATTTAAGAAACAGAGACAAGAAGAAAGGCTTTCAAAAGAGTATGGAAAAGAATAGAGAGAAAAACAAAGAAGCAAACCTGGAGAGAATAGGACATACAGTGTTCCCTGGAAGATAATGACTCTTGGAAATAGAGCCAGGATCCAGATTAGAACTGGAAATTTTAACATTAGGTCATCTCTTGTTTGACAGGAAGGAAAGATAAATGGATGAGTGTAGATAAGTGAATAGGTTTCTTGGTCTCTAAAACCAACATGAATAAAATGGCTCTATTTATATTTTCTTTTAAACCAACTCCTACAATCTCTACATCTCCGCCAAGGGCAACTTCTTTCTTCCACTTTTTAAGGACAAACATTTTGATATCATTTTTGACTCAACTTTATCTTGTGTCCAACACTCCTTCTCTCAACACATTTGTCATCTCTCTGATTCAAATCTACCCAGAGATAAACAACTTCTTACCCTTCCACTGCCCCTTTGATCTGAGCTACTTTCCTTTCTTAGCTGTATTGTTGCAATTTTTAACTAAGGTTGTAATACCTAAGAAAATAAGCCAATATCTGGAAAGGCTTTATCCAGAAATAGCAACACTGATTCAAAGTGTATAAACATACTTTTCAAAATTTCATATATAGTTAGTTGCTTCCTAGCATAAAAGTGCCAATTCTTAAGGCCACAAGCATTGTCTCCCCATTGACAGTATTATAATGTACTTTTATAATGAAAATAAAAGGGATGGGTTTAAATTTATGTTTAGTGGATTCCTGTGACCTTGAGGTGCTTCAAAATGCAATTGCCCATTATTTCTCTGGCTCCACTTTCCATGACTTCCATCCTCATCTAGTCTTCTCTAACTACAGTGCCTTTCATTTGGCTTCCATAATGAAGGTCATCATTTTAGTTCATGGAATCTAAATATGGCTTTTAAGAGCAAATCTTGATAAGGATAAATACTTACATTGGACTTAGGGATGCATTTGAATATCAAACACAACCACTACAAAATAATCTCAATTTCTCTGCATATGTCTTTATTTTCTTTCACTGTAGATCAATTACCCCATATATGATAGGAAGCATCACCAACTGCAGCTTCCAAATGTCACACATACAATCCTTTACATACATTGATATAGAATGCTGTACTGAATGAAAGGACATTAAGATACAATTGGAATTGAGTATTGGTAGGATTTATAAACAATTTGGCTATGGCTGTATCATAAACATATTAAATAAGAGAAAACAGAAAAAACAATTACATTTCTAACAAGAATGTACATAATTTTGATATTCACATTTTTATACTTAACAATATAATAACTTTACAGGCTATTACTTGGTTTGCACAATCATACTTTTAAATAAATGCAAAATATTTAATGTAGTGTATGTATTTTTTTGGTGAAATAATCATTCTGTTATTTGACATTTAGTTTGTATTAATGCAGCCAATATAAATTATCCTGCTATAATCATCTTTGTGCATATTGGATTACTAGAAAATTTTATTAAGCATCCATTTAATTAATTAAATTAGGTGAGAAATAATAATTTCAAATACTTTTAAGTATTGTGCTATTTTCAGTGTTTGTTTTTTGTATTGTTAGACAATGCTGTTCTTAGATGCTATGGCAAAGTTTGTTTCCTCATCTCCATGTAGCCAGCTTTGACTTTAAAGGTGATGGATTACATTCAGGGAACAAATTATGGCAACATGAAATAATTTTGACACATAACTGATGAATCCAGTTTTTCTGAGGTTGGACAAAATGATTTATAGAGTCAAAGGACATCACTAAACAGGTGGATCTGAAAGCTGTTGAAATTTATAAATAATTTGAATGTGTATTAACTTTTCTGGCTGTATATTAACATAGTGAAAAAAATGGAGGGTCTAAGAGATAAATGCTGGAAACTTTAGAACTAGTATTCTAAGATCTTGCCCAAAGTTGTTTGTGACCTGGGCAGGGTGATAATTTTTTCAAAATAAATTGTGACATTGAACTGGCAAGTCTGTTTGCATAAAATATCTTTTTAAGTATATTTTTATTGATTTTAGAGAGGAAGGGAGAGGGAGATAGAAACATCAATGATGAGAGAGAATCATTGATAAGCTGCCTCCTGCAAGCCTCCCACTGGGGATAGAGCCCAAAACCCAGGCATGTGTCCTTGACCAGAATTGAAACCAGGACCCTTTAGTCCCAACCAGCCAGGTCATTTTAAACTTGAACTTTCTCATTTGTAAAATTGGGGAAATTTCAGAGATGGTATTCAGAATATTAGTAACTGGTACAGCACAAGCACTGAGAATTCAGAAAGGATGTTGGGTACAGCACTGGTGTAAGTAATTAGAGCCCCACCTGGGCCAGGTGTACCTCCTTATACACCTGGATTGTGGGGAGCTCTGAGGAACACTGAGGGGGAAAGCTCTGCTGAGATAGCTGACCAGGAAAGGAACCAAACATTTGGGAAGTAGCTATTTACTATTTGTAATGGAAACACTATAATATTTTAACAACTAGTAAGTCTACTCCAGTGTGTCTGGCTGACCAGTGGTCCTATTTCATTTTTTGTGAGGATCAGATGGGTGAATACATGTGAAGCATTTTACATTGTGTCTGTAGCCTAAAAGTAAGAGCAACACTGGTAAATTTAATACATTCTGCTGTCATAATTCACATTAAAGAGACTATCATGACATAAAGGCTCTGGAGTATAGGAAAAACAGCTAACTATCAGAGAATAGTGGAGACTGTTTTTTAGAAACAACTCTTTTTTGCTTTTCTGGTAACAAATTCTCAAGGAAGTGAAGTTCTCCTAAAAGCAATTGGACCCAAGTGGGGCTATGAACATATGGCCTTGCCTACTATACCCCAGAGACGGACACAGGATCCAAACTAGGCCAAACACGCACACTTAACCCTTGAATGGTGTGACTCAGAATGTTTTTGAAGTAGGTAATTTTACAAAGGTGTCATTCTCCCTCTATTAACCAATCCATTTGGAACAGTTCCAGTAAAAATCTCAGGATGCTTTGACATCTAATTTATCAAGTGAGTTTGAAATTTATATTAAAAATCAAAGTTCAATTTAGCTATGATGTTTCTAGAGGAGAAAAAAATACAAAAAAAAAGTAAATGTGTACTACAAAAGACAAGGATTTTTTAAAAAGTTGTATTGTTTAAGGCAATGTGGTATTTTCCAAGAGATAGATACATGGAGAGATACAGAGAAATTGAACTCAGTATGTATGATAATTTGAAATCTGCTAAAAATACCTGTGGGAAAAGGATAGATTATCTTTGTTTAATATATAGTGCTTAAATACCAGTATATGTTATTTTCCATATGGAATAATAACCTAATTAATTAACTCATGTTATACCCCAAAATAAATTCTAAATGGATTAAACACAGGCACTCATTCACACACATAATAGAAAATTGTTGAACATCTTCAAAACTTCAGGGAAGGAAGGACTAAGACAGAGAGTGGAGGCACCATTGAGGGGCAGGCCAGGAGCACCGATGCCCCTATTGGGAGGTCCATACAGGGAATGATCACCTGCCAGGTCAGGGCTGTGAGGTTGCTGTTGGGACTGTGTGCTCTGGACACATCTCCACACCTGTACTGGTGGCCATCTAGGCAGCCACAATCAGGAATAATGGCCTCTTCCTCCTGGAGTGTCTCTCCAGGGCCCCCTGCTGGGAAAGTTTAACATTTGTGTGCTCCATTTGTCACTGTAGAGAGTCCTCTATAGTCAAAGCCTTCACTCTCCAGGAGAAATGCTTAAAAGAATTGTGCATAGTTTTGGAGGGTATGTTTAGAACTGAGAGACAAGACATGTATAACTGGAGTGGTATTTATTTAGCTCCCATGTCTGTGTGCTGGTGTTGTGGACAGGGGCTGAGTCTGGTGGATTTTCTGGTCTAATGTGAACTTGCTCCCATATTCGCTGTATGGCTAGATTTTGCATGATCTAAGATGGCCTTGGCTGCAGTGTGTCTGGTTGTGTCCATTTGACTTATTTTCCAGCAAGTTTGATCATGTCTGTTTTCATGGTGATCGTGGCAAGCAGGAAGGAAAGCAGATATACACAGAGTATTTAAGTTTTGTTCTGAAACTGGCACACCACCTCTTCTATTGCATTCAGTCAACCAAAGCAAAGTCACGAGGTCAGCCCAGATTCCAGGGACAGGAAAATGAACTCTGTCCTTTATGACAGGAAGTGTAAAGCAGGAAGACTCCTAGATACAGGAAGGAGAGAATAATTAGAGCCATTGATGCAATCACTCTATCATGCTTTTATTGCTTTATTATGCATGTCTTTAATTGCCAATTTCTGAAGTCTTCATGTTCAATGGGTTCCATTGTTTCTTGCTCAAGTGTTGCCATTTTCTTCATGTACTTGGTTAGCATTAGTGATGACCATTAGTGATGGTCATTGCTCTTGAAACAATATGTTTGGAGTTTGCCTGAAGACTTGGGTAAATTTCCCCTCCTCCAGAGGCTCTATGTTTGCATCAGTTAGGTGCCTGAGACAATACCATTTGGAGACCACCACAAGCCTAGGTCTTAAGTTGAAGTTTCCAAACCCACCAGGTGATGTACAACAGATGCTCCTGAAAATTACGTGAAGGCTGATCAATGGATTCACCTTCTCAGGAACAATGTTTTTTTTTATCTTTATTTCCTTTTTTCTCCCTTTGTTTTACTCAGCATCATGGTAATCTTATCCACAGTCTCCTGGACTTAAGAATGGGATTGCTTAATTCAGTTTGCCTTTATCCACCGGGGGAAAGCCTTTTGAATTCTGGTGAATTTGTTTCCTATGGCTTTTGCATGTTGTCCACTGCACAGTTTCAGGGGGTACACATTTAACTGTATCAGAATCCTCCCTTTCCCACCTTGGAGTTGTGCAAAGTACAACCTGTGTAGATGCGATGCACCTGATGGACCCTTCCTCGATTTAACATGGAAAGATGGTCACTGTGCATGGAATTCTGCCCTCATTACTCCAAGGAAACTTACAAACTTTGGTTCAAGCATGTGATACTGGTAAACTCCCTTAATATTTACTTGATGTTCTAATAGTTTGGTCATCTCCTGAATCCAAATAATTCTTTGAATTCTGCCTGGCAGTGTTTGCATTACCTTTCCAGGCTTTATGATGATTAACAAATGTTTTATTTGGTATATTTAACTGTATTTAGTAGAAGAGTCAATTTATATAACCTCACCTAGAGCCTTTTGATGTATATTTTTAAAAGGTTATTTGCTGGAAGCCGATCCACCCTTGCTGCTTGACGCAGTTGCTGCAGGGAAGAAACATCTGCACAGCTTATGTTTCAAGGGACCTGGCGTATATGGCATACTTTTCTTAATATGTTTGCTCCCCCTCTTAACGCTATGTGTTTTAAACAGGACCACCTCTCTGAGAAAGGTTGTTTCCCCAGGTGAGGATTTTTATCAGTAAAACCCCTTAACTAAGTGCCAGGCAGGTAGTTAATCACTTTAACTACGAACAATCACCGTTAAGCTACATAATCTTTACTTAGAATAACCTCCTTCAGTTACTTCCTTGTAGCTTAATAGAACAATAGAGTAACCTTGGAAAGAAAATAAACGCCCTAACCTTTGGAATAGAATGGATAGGATTAAGATCAAATAGTATAAATACAGATGTAAGAGGACAATAAAGAGAGGAACCTGGCTATGATGATCACCTGAACGCTGCCTCCGTGTCATTCCTTCTTCGCCAACTCCGTCCACACCTTGGGGTACCCCTGGACCTGTTGGGGCTGGACCCCAACAGTTATTTTTTGACAACTACTGAGGAGCAGAGGAGACCAAGGTGAGAGCATGAAGACAAGCAGAGCCTTTTGCAATAATTCAAGTGATAGCCTGGATCATGGTAGTAGGGGTACAGGTGGTGAGAAGTGACTTCTGACTGAGACAAGTTCAGTAAAATGCTTCTGTGACTGCATATCCTAGTGAGTATCTGAATGATGACTTTTGGACCTTCAAGGTTGTAGACCAGGGGGACAGTCTGCTCCTAGCCTCTGGATGAAAGGTAAATTCTTTGTGGTGTACTCAGGATTATCTGAATACAAATTGCCTTCAATATCAAGTGTGATTAACGTTGTGTCTGTATGTTCTGGAGTGTTATTTACCGGGAGAGAAATGATGGATGAAATAAAGCGTTTTATTCCATCATGTTAAATCATCAGAGTTGTAATGCAATCAGTCTAATTTGATTGGCAAAGATGTAAAGTTATAACTAAATCAATTCAGTGTGTTTTTCTTTTTTCTCTCCCTGAAAATTATGCATTAAAATAATGTTCTTTTCACTCTAAATATTAATAACCATAGCTCATCTTTATTATTTACTGTATGCTTTTATAAATATGCTTTTGTAATACCCTGATAGGGCCCTCTGATTACTGTTTTTATTATTGCAAACAACGCCAGTTTTCCAAGCAATACCCTACTGACCTGCTCTGCCAACTGAAATTGTTTAATATATAACTGTTAGCATGTATGTAAATACTTTTATTAGCAGGGGACTAAGGTATTTTTGCACATTTGAAGTTGAAGCATGGCCAATTTTATATTTTGCCTTTGTCAAACACTTGAATTATTTTAAGCATGCTTTTTAAAAATTTATTGTTGACACTATTACAGATGTCCCCCATTCCCTCCCCAACTTTACCCACCTCAAGCCAACCTGCACCCCCCTCCCTCTGGCCCTCACTGCATTGCTGTCCGTGTCTATGGGTTATGCATATATGTTCTTTTGCTAATCTCTTTACCTTCTTTCATCCTGTCAGCCCCATCCACCTCCCCACTGAGATCTGTTATTCTGTTCTATGCATCCATGCCTTTGTTTCTATTTTGTTTGTCAGTTTATTTTGTTCATTAGATTCCACATAAGTGAGATCATATGGTATTTGTTTCTGACTGGCTTATTTCACTTAGCATAATAATCTCCAGGTCTACCCAAGCTGTTGCAAAAGGTAAGAGTCCCTTCTTTTTTATTCAGGCACACAGTATTCCATTGTGTAAATGTACCACAGCTTTTTTATCCACTCATCTACCAATGGGCACTTGGCTGTTTCCAGATTTTAGTTATTGTAAACAACACTGCCATGAACTGAACATAGGGGTGCATATATTCTTTCTGATTGGTGTTTCAGAATTCTTAGGATATAGTCTCATAGGTTGGATTGCTGTTTAAGCATCTTATTATCATTACTAGTAGCCCTGCACACGAATCCGTGTGCCAGTAGCTCGCTGCCACCCTCCTGTAGCTCTCCGCTCACTGCCCTGCCCTCCTGTAGCTTGCTGCCACCCTCCTGTAGCCCCCTGCCCCCTCCCCTGCCCTCCTGTAGCTTGTGGTCCTGCCCCCTCCTGTAGCTCTCCACAGCCCACTTGTGGCTCGCTAACCCACCCTCCTGCTGATCCGTGATCGGGTCCTTACAGGGTTGGTCATTATGTAATGACCGTTTGCATATTACATCTTTATTATATAGGATACTTATCAAATTAAGTAAAATAGAACAATTGTGTAGAGATGGTGTATCAATTACCCTTCATTTGGACAACAATAAATGTGATCTTTGAGATTCCTGAATGATTTCACAGCTAATTTAGGCAGGACTGGTCCCAGCCTCCTAATATTTTGTTAGTAGCTTTGCTATCAGATCAATCCACTGGAAACTTGTATCAGAGCCAATTTAGGAGTATATACAGAAGACATAAAATATATCTCAATGAAGCCAAAGAGCCTTGGCTAACAATCTTTAAAGGTTCATCTCACCATTTTAGAAATATTCTCTTCATTATTTCAATTCTTGTTGTTTTTAAAAATATGTCCATATATTTTAAAATCTTAAAGTCCACTTGAGAATGACTCACTGTTTTCAATTGCATAATAAGAGTCATTTTACATACATTTTTCTTCATTGCATGTGGGAATTTTGACATAATCTCCAAGGGCTACTAAGTCATGTGTTCACAAACCCTTGGCTTAGCCTGTGATTGGGTCCAGCTTCCTTTTATGGCTCTTTTGGGCCACAGAACAGATGGCCTGGTTGACCTGGTGACTATCCCATCTGCTGAGAGAACTAAATTCCCTACTGAGAGCAATTAGAGGCTATATTAATACTCTGGCAGGGACTGTGAAAGACGGGTTGGGTGGTCTGCTGGCTGGATATGAACAATCTCAACATCGGTTAGGCTCACAAGCCAGACATCCCCCAACAAGTCAGAGCCATTCAGGAAATTAGAGCTTTCAATGGTGTTGAAAGGAACTTGGGTTTCATAGAGAGGACTTTTATGGAAACAGCAGGGACTCTGCTCATTCACATTCCCCTTTTCTTATTCCACACTCCCTTCAGCTCCATCCTATGTTTTCATAGAAAACAGGCTCTTTCCTTCTAGAGCTAATTTCACTAAAAGGATGATGGGTGATAGAGCCAACACTGAAAGCAACTAACCACATAAACCTTTGGTGGAGATCATGTGGGCGACAGAATCATATTCACTTATTCCAAAGAATGCTTTTCAAGAGGCCTAGGATATCAAGATTGATTTGATGACTGGATCATTCAGAGGAATTAAGGAAAATGAAATTTGCTACCCTGCATATATATTATCTTTACTGGTTCAAAACATTGTTAATTTGCAATACCTCATTTAATCATCACAGAAATTGTTTCCTTTATTTATTTTTCTTTTTGGAAGACTAAGTGGGAGTGAGGATAATGAAGCTCAGGTAATGTAAAGAAACCTCAGGATGGTCATATTATTTTTAGTTCTTTAAAGCTTCCCATCCTAGTTCTCTGAAAACCAGGCAGTGTTGCTGGGTCCATGAAAATCATGCTGCACATGCATGAGAGTTACTTACATACTTAGTGTTAGGTCCCCAAAAGATTCATTCAGTGGCAGTTTTTTTAAGCAAGCCCCTTATGGTTTTATACTGATATCTGCCCCCTACCCCAGGCATGGGGGCCTCTTACAAATTCTGCATGGGAACTATCACAAAATGGAGCCATTCTAACAAAATGACACAGAGAACAGACTCATTACAAGATCATTTCACAAACTCACTCTTATCTCTACTAGCAGTTTCAGCCTTCTCTGCATTTACTTATGAAAAAATTGACTTACCACATGATTCATGGAACTCAAGTAACAAATCTCTGCAGTTTTCCACCCAGAACCTATGAAAAAGGAGAGGTGCCTCAATAAAGAAGATCCAGTGCCTTGCCCCAGTCCCAATATAGACACATAAGACTCGCAATCAAACTCTTTACAGATGGAAATTACTTTGTTCCCTCCCACCCTCTTTCATGCTCCTTCCCTCAGATGGCTTAGTTCCAAGACTACACAATCAGACCCCCTGAATTAGAATTAAAGAATATATATATAAATATGGCCCCTCCTCACCTTATTCTTTAAATTCCCTTAGAGCCTTTATTCAGGGCAACTAATTTGAGCTTTGTCTGTAGTCTTCTGGGTTGATTACCTGACAAATAAAACTGCTTTTCTCTATTAAAAAAAAGAGAGAAAAGACTTTGGCTTCTATGTGCAGGATGGGCAAGGATTTATAAGCTTTGGTCACTAACAAAAGTAGAAAAAATATAATGTGTGCAGGAAATTTATAGAAAGGAAAAACCCAAGAGGCCAGTAAACATATGAAAACATACTCCACCTGAAGAATAAACAGGGTATTTAAATTAAAACAACAATTAAACACCATTGATATACTGGCATTAAGCCTTCAGACTGGCAAAAGTTAAAAAGTGATAAAATCATACTCTTCATATGTTCATACTTTATGATATCCTTATACAGTAATGTTTGAGTTGGTAGAATGATTTTCCCATTTCACAAATGAGAAAAACAAGTCCAGAGGATAGAAAATATCAAAATTTCCACAGCTTGGATAATGAGTCCTGTTAAACACTCTTCTAACATTCTGCAAGCAACAAACACCAAGTTGGTCATGAATGTGTGTGTGTGTGTGGGGGGGGGGCTTGCGTGTATGCGCAAGTATACATGCATGCATTTAGGTTACAGAATTTTAATGAACACTTTTGAGGAGGTGCGATTTTGTGATTTATAATAAGAAATATGTGTTTGGTCTCCAACCTTGTTCCTGGCACAGAGCTTTTAAAACCCTTGGAATTTCCTGTGGTAAGAACAATAACTTGGCTTTTAGAAAGGCCTTAGTAATCTAAGATTGGCGGCTGGTTGCCAGAGGAACCAATGTGACTAGAGAGTTGGACCTTTCAGTAACCTCTTCCCAACCTCCAGGGTGAGGAGAGTGGTGGAGGTTGAAGTGACCAGTCACGACTGCAATGACGCCTCCATAAAAAACACAAAGGACCGGGTTTATTGGAGAACTTCCAGATTGGTGAACACGGGGAGGTGCTGGGAAGACGGAGAGGCATGGAAGCTCCCAAGCCCTTTTCCCATACCTGGCCCTGTGCATCTCTCCTGTCAATATATATATTGATTGATTTTTGGAGAGAAAAAAAGGGATAGGGATAGAGAGATATACACACCAATAAGATGAGAGAGAAACATCACCATTCGGTTGCCTCCTGTACGCCACCTACTGGAGATTGAGCCCACAATGCGGGCATGCACCCTGACTGGTAATTGAACCTGTGACATCTTGGTTTCTGGGTCAATGCTCAACCGCTGAACCACACTAGAGAGCCTGAGTTCCATCTTTTATAATAAACTTGTCATCTAGTAGGAAAAATATTTCTTTGAGTTCTGTGAACCTCTCTAGCAAATCAATTAAACTGAAGGAGGGGGGTGTATTGGAAACCTCTGATTAATAGTAAGTCAGGTATGAGTATAGGTAACAACCTGGACTTAGATCTGGCATCTGAAATGTGTGTGTGTGTGTGTGTGTGTGTGTGTGTGTGTGTGTGGTTGGGTGTTAGTCTTACAGGACTGAACCCTGATCCTGTGGACTCTGATGGTATCTTCAGCTCAATAGTGTCAGATTTACTTGAATTGTAGGAAACTGGGGTGGTGCCCCACATATTGCTGGTTGGTATGGGAAACTCCCCCACCTCATACTGCAAATGGTACCAGAACCAATTAAGTAAGAAAGAGAAAAATGAGACTGAAACTGCTTATGTAAAGGGCCTGTAACTCAAACTGCAATATTGTGGTTGATTTAAAAAATAAAATAATAAAGAAAATATTATGGTATATAAACACTGAATGACTAACACAATCAATAATGTATTCAGTGTATGTACTTCCTTGAGTAATTATCACAGTTAGTACTCCTACACACATACAAGCTATAAATTAGAGCATAACATGTAATTTGTATCAGCTTTTTTTTCTAGAGTTGAATGACACAAATTCCCAAGATAGCATCTAATTAACATTCTAGATTTTATAAGTGTGTATATCCAAGAGCTGGCATTGACCTTTGATTTCCTTGAGCTGGTATAATGATGAATGCAGACTTTAAAAACATCAACATATTGTCAGTTAAGCATACAAAAAGGCATTTGTTTCTCTCAGATGAATATAAACAAAAGGAACTCTTAATTTTTCTATAAAATCTCCCGTAAACATAGCTAGCAGATCATGAGATTCACTTGCACATCTGTGAACATGATCTAAATCAGTCACTGCAATATTTTTGTTGTTCTTTAATATGTTGTGAGCAGTTTTCTCAGTAAGTTCATGTTAGAGCAACTGGTTATGCCTCAGGAATTCAACTTATCCAACTTAACCTTACTGAGTAGAATCAAAGATGAATAAAGCATGCCCTTATAATTTTGGAGCCCAAAATCAGTTAGAAGACTTGTCTAAGCACACACATAATTATAAGTTAGCTTATTGTGGCAACAAAAGTGTTATGAAATGACTCTAGGACAGCAGAAGAGAAAACAAATTGTTCTACTGTGATTGGAGGACTTGCTGATGTGCCACTGGAATGCTCTTTGAAGGAAACATAATATCAGAGTGATGGAGAAGGACAGAACTTTTTAGAGAGGGGGAAATCTTTGTGCAAATATTTCATTGCATGTCATTTACATTATGAGTAGTAATTAGTAAGAGCAGTTTAGTAATGGCATCACACCACATATTTTGCATATGTTAATTATTAGCATGCCTGAAGTTCCTGGATAATACTTACTGAGTGATTACTACATGCTATCAACTGGGCTAAGAATACACCTGTAAGTTCATTTAATCCCCAAGTGAACATTGCCAGGTATATATTATTATCTCCATTTTACAAAAGAGAAACTGAGGTTCAGAAATATTAAATGACACATCTGATTTTAAAACTGGATCTGTTGATTTGAAGACTGTGCTCTCCTAAGACTAATTTTTTCTTTTGAATGACAAAACTAAGAACAGAGTGGAGAGTCCCATTCAAGGAGAGTCTGATTCCAAAACTTTGGTCTTTGCTTCTTGCATAGGACTCCACCATGTTTTTAAGACATGGGAAAATACAATTTTTGCTTGAAAAAGTCCCTAAAGCAGGAAAACATATTCATAGCAATAATATTCAAAATTCCTGACCTACTAAATAAATGCAGAATTAGAAAGAAAAAAAGAGAGAAAGAAAGAGGGAGGGAAGGAAGGAAGGAAGGAAGGAAGGAAGGAAGGAAGGAAGGAAGGAAGGAAGGAAGGAAGGGAGGGAATGCTTGGTCTACACTGGGAATTTCCACATGAATGCTCCCTGATCCTTCAGCATTTATATCTCTTGAACTTAACTTGCTGAATTCTTCTTCCTGATGCTTAAAGGGTGCCATCATCCATGCTGTCACACATGTCAGCATCTGGAAAACTATCTTGACATCTACCTTTTCTCATTACTCACATGCAATTATGCACATTACATGATACTAAATAATTTAAAAACTGACTATGTTAATGATTTATGTATTTAATATAATAGACTTGCTATTGTTATTTTAGAGCATACTCTTTCTACTTATAACAAAATGTTTGTTGTAGCCCAACTGGTGTGGCTCAGCAGTTGAGCATTGACCTATGAACCAGAGGGTCACAATTCAATTTCCCATCATGGTTGTGCACTTGATCTCCAGTATGGGGCGTGCAGGAAGCAGCCAATCAACTATTTTCTCTCATTATTGATGTTTCTATCTCTCTCCTTCTCTATTCCTCTCTGAAATCAATAGAAAAATATTTTTTAAAAAGTTTGTTGTAAAAGGGTTTGCTGAGTTATGCCAGTAGCAGCCTCATACATCTGTTTATTGCATCTCTTGATTGCATCACTTTCTCTTGTTTGGTTTAATATCATGGTGTTTTGTATAGTAGCATGCTTGGGTCTAGGAACAGTAGTCTATAGCAGATAGTCTAGGTGTGTAATAGATGTGTGATAGGGTATACTCTCTAGGTGTGTCTAAGTATGCTTTATGGTGTTCACATAACAAAATTGTCTAACAGCACATTTCTTAGTATCCCTGTCAGTAAGCAGCACATGGCCCTGTTATTTTATCCCATATAGACATCCCTGTGCTTAGAACAGACCATGCTCCTTCACGCTGCTGGGCTCATGCATAAAATGCATTCTCCCTGACATGCCTTTTCCCTTTTTTATCTGGCAAACTCTCCTTATTCTTAGGTGACCCAATTCCTATATTTTTTTTTCTGATGTGAGCCTTTCTTGTCCCCTCTACAAAATGAACAGTTTCCTTCTCGGTGTTCTCATAACAGTTTGTTGAGATTGTGATTATAACCTTTATAACACTGCATTATAAACTTCTGTTTAAGTGTCAGACAACCACACCAAACTCCCTCCAGAAGTTGAGTTTTATTCTGCTTTGTTTCCAGGAGAAAACACAAGGCTGATTGAAGAGTAACATGCTCATGTCTGAGAAAATGTAATTCTGTCGGGAAAATAAATGTATGAATAGAAAGGGAAAAGCTGGAGGCAGAGTAGCTGGTTAGGAATTTAGTCATAGTTCAAACAATGGATAATAACGACAATGATAATCAATTCCCATGAATTTTGGAGGTTGAGTTGAAAACATATGATAGGTCATAAGGACAAGAGGGGGAATGTTATATCAAACACACTGCTTTTTCTTGGTTTTGAAGAGAAATAACATGTTTTTGTATTAATGTCAATCTTCTTTTTTTCTCTTTTTCCTCTTCCTCCTCCCTCAATGTATAAGTCTAGAAATG
This sequence comes from Myotis lucifugus, assembly GCF_000147115.1. Taxonomy (NCBI): domain Eukaryota; kingdom Metazoa; phylum Chordata; class Mammalia; order Chiroptera; family Vespertilionidae; genus Myotis; species Myotis lucifugus. Next base: position 964,547 of record NW_005871231.1, on the reverse strand, counting down.
CTGACTTCTATATGTGCAAAATATTTAGGGCATATTTGACTAGTATAATTGCAATGGTGTATTTGAAAGTATAAATCAATATGCAAGCTGTAGCATAGGATATTAAAAATAGGATAGGCAGGCCTTAACCAATTTGGCTCAGTGGATAGAGCATCAGCCTGTGGACTGAAGGGTCCCAGGTTTGATTCTGGTCAAGGGCATGTACCTTGGTTGTGGGCACATCCCCAGTAGGGGGTGTGCAGGAGGCAGCTGATCAATGTTTCTCTCTCATCAATGTTTCTAACTCTCTATCCCTCTCCCTTCCTCTCTGTAAAACAATCAATAAAAAATATATATATATTTTTAAAAATAGAATGGGCAGGAAATCCTGGAGGTTTGTGCTAATGGCAATGTTTACTAGTCGTGTGACTCTTTGGTCTGCTAACCTCCTTGTGAAGTTGTATAATTGCTATCATAAGATGCAAATCATGAACATGTGCAAATCCATTTTGGAAATTACAAGGAGCTCTACAAATGGAAGTTATCACTTTTTTATTTTTTATTGCCAGAGTGCTGTAACAGGTTTCTACATAATGAGTTTAATTTTGTCTTGCTTCTAGGGAATGTAGTACTTATATGTAGATTGCATTTATTTAATCTGGTTGAGGTTTCTAGGATATTATTTAAACCTCAACAATATTTTCCAGAGTTTAGTAACTTGGTTTGTTACAACGTGTTTTTTTATTGAACATATGCAGGAAATGTTTGTATTTTAAGGAAATAGGCTTATATATCATCTTCTAAATTTTTAGTAAACAAAATAAAGTAGGTAGGGCCATTTATTCATGTTACTTTTGGATATTTATCTTTTAATAGACTAACAAAGTTAATAGTCTTGTCAAATTGAGTTAAACCTTGGCCTGCACCCAACCCTTATTCCACTGGGAGCAGGGTGTGGGGTTTTCTTTAAAGAGTGCCTGTAGATAGAGTGCAATGCGCACTTGCAATATATTGGTTTTGATGTTCTTTTTTGACACATTGATAAAATATGCTTCTTTCACATCCTTTGCAAGAAACTTTTTGTCATTTTTTCCAATCTAAAATAACATGTAATGACCTTACAGTAAATACCACTCAATGATTAATTAAGACAGGACATCAGGACTACAGTAGCCCATGACAAAATAATTGCAAAGTGACTTTAAAAGTGTCCTTTGCCAAACTAACATATACAAATGTTTTAATACAACATACTCAACAATTTATTACTTGATGATGTTTCAAACTCCTAACATATAAAACACTTTTGAAATCTATGTTCCAAAATAGATTGTAAAATAAAGGTATAAGATATAAAGACATTCAATGATGCTGACATAATTGTTATTTTCATGAGGATGTCAATAACTTTGACATCTAAATTGCTGTATCATAGATGCCAGTATAAGACAGGAAACTACTGTCTTAAAAGTGAAGGAAGATTTGCTACTTAAGTCAATAACAGAAGCCTGAGTATCTGCATTTTTGTACCATTTCCCTGAAGCACAATTCCTAGAAAGTCTAGAGTCCAGATGACATTAGCACACTCTGTGAGTTTTAATTCTGTCAGTTCACAATCCTGGGAACCAGTTTGAAACTGGTTCCAGACACAGAGAGCAAGCACAGACAGAAGGTAGAGGCAAACCATGCCAGATTGGTAGGTGGCAGGTTTAACAAGCAAAGGAACTTACACATGAGGCTTGGGTGGCCTCAAGGTGAGCAGATCTCCACACTGCCCACCAGAATCTTACATTTTATATAGAGGTCTTAACTGGGTGCCATCACTTCTTCAATGCTGATGGTCTCAACAGCAACACTCTCTCAAGGGCATGTCCTTGAAACAGCCTCTACTGTGGGAATGGTGGGCAGAATGTACATTCCAAGGACAGAGCAGGGGGTGAGGAACCTCTAATTGCCCAGGTTCAGGTTGAAAGTCAACTAATGGTCATGTCCTTTGGATGACCTTCTACAATAATTACAGGAGAGGATTCCCAAGCATAGGGAAAGCAAATCTTTTCTAATAGGAGGAAGAATGACTGCCTTTGCTACAGATGCAGACACTGTGCCCTTCTTCAAAATTTCAGGAAAGAAGCCCTTTACTCTGGAGGGGAACACTATTTCTACCTTCCGAGGATGCTCACTATACTATCTCATTAGGAACATCATCTCGGAAAAAGGAATGTTAATGCCTGATGCGCAAGACATGCAGAAAACCACAGACCCATGGGTACGACTGTTCTCCAAACAGAGATGATAGCTCTTGGACTCTGGGAGCTAATTTTGCCAAGGTTTGAATAGTGTCTCTACCAGCTTATCTATACCAGGAAAGTGTGGAGAATTCAGCATAGTCTCAAGGCAACTTACTTCTCATACCTGTTTAAGTTTCCTCATTATGTTTAGGGCAGCAACATATATTTTATATCCACCCAATGGGGGGTTGATGCTAACAATGTTTTCTGCTCTGGGGAAAACTGCCTTGCAGACTAATCCTGCTTCTCTAGATGGACATCCAAAGGCACTCAGACAAGTAGAGAAAGCAATGATATTGACACCTTGCTGGGAAGTACAAAAGAGGAAATAAAAATGATTCCTACACATCATAACGTCCTGAAATCCCAGCTGTGATGTGTGTTGTACCTAACTCATTAAAGCCAAGCAAAGAAGAAGATTTCAATTTCCTTGATTATTAAGGAAACATAGAGCAACCATGATCGATTTTTTACCTCTCAGAGTCATGGAACATATTTGAACTTCGTTATTAAAGAAAGGTATAGAAGACACACTTTAATTAGGATTTTCCCAATATGGACCTATTAGAGAGACACTTTATTTTCTACTTATATGTACATATTCATTTGTTCCAGCCACTTATTAACTCAGATGCCATCCCCCCCAGCATTCTCAGAATTATGGGAGCTCAACAAGAAGGGAATAAACTTAATGGTGTGCATTCCAGTTGTTATACTGAGATGTTGCCAAATCCATGTCATGTAGAACATAGCTATCTGTACTGCTCTTATTTATTTAGTCCTTGTGTAACACTAGGCATCTCCCAGTTGGTCCACAGTGCAGTCAGGGGAAGGGAGAGTGTATGGCAGAGGGTACAATGCCCACATAGCTCCAATGCTGGACTCCTAGGCAAACAGCTGCACTCCAGTCTGATGAGACGTGCACAGGCACTGATATTGTTCACTTCTCTTCCAAGACACAACCTGGTCATCATGTTTCTATTCACCATTTCACAGCATTACAGGGTGGGGCAAAAGTAGGATTACACTTGTGAGTATGTAAAACACAGAGTTTACTCTTGTATTATTATTTATTAATTATTGCATTATTTTCCAAAAAACTTTTGCCCCCCCCCATAGTTAACTATTTCCTGTCCACCTTCAGAGCAATTCTTCTCCTGCAAATTATGTTTGGCATCTTTTTATTTTATTTCAACTACTCCCTAATTCAGATTAGGACTCAGAACAGTCCGATCTTCTTCTATTGTATAATCTTGAAGTCTCCCTCCCCATGCAGTTTCATAATAAATACCATCTAGAATAGAAATTATAGTAGGTTTAATCAGACTTCAAGAAAGAGGTAACTAGCAATGTTCTTTCCACCTGAAACCTAGAACCTGTTATATCTAGGAAATAATGTTTACTATCCTTCCCAGCTCTTAGAGTCTCTCAACCTTTACTGCACTTTGCCAGTCCACCAAACTTACAGCTTCACTGTACTGTTCACCTGGACTGGGAGTCTGCCCTGACAAATCCAGTCTGTTTCCTAGGGATCCACGCATACCCTTGGCTTTGGCTAGACCTCCAGTTTCTCGGAGGATTTAACTCTGATCAACATTTCTAAGGATTGGCTGAGTGGTGTCCTAGTGGAAATGTCTCCCAAACTCCACCATCTGGCTGCAGGTGTTGTAGGCACCTGCATACCCCCATGGCCTTTGCCTCCACCTCCTCCAGCAGACACTCTGAGATAAATGCTAATCAGAGTTCAGATAAATGATGAACTCTCCATGGCCCTGGGGAACCTCTACTTGAGTTGCTTTCTTTTCCTACAATGAAGGCAGGTGTTTCAAACTCATTCCAGGTAAGTAACATATAATTTATATATTAAGGCCCCTGCAGGAGGACAATTTATGAGCATATTAAGGGGAACCAAGCAACAGTTTAGTGCCTCTTTAATAGAGGGCTCTTTCTTAGCTCCCTCAGCTCTCCAGTCACAGGGAGCCGAGAGTGGAAGGCAATCCATAGTCCAGGGATCAGCGCTTAAGCTTCCTTTTGCTCCCCTTAGTAAACCTCCCACTGACTTTCCCCAATGACTTCTCATTGCACTGTTCAACATGTGTTTCATCAAACTGGCCCCAAGAGTGGGTCATGCTATTTGGAAACGCGTGTATTTTAAAACTTGGCAAGCAACCAGAGCTTCTAGTTCACCTTCATACAAGACCATAAGATTTGGGAAGAGTCAACGTGGCCACCTCAAAATTTAAAAGATAAATAAAGTGAAAAAGAGAAAGAGCCAACAGCTTTATGTGACATGTTTACTTACATAAGTAATGTGTATGTCAAAATAAATTATTGGCCTTTTGAAATCAGGCAAAACATATGAGAAGGGTGCATAATTATTTATATAAAATGATTTAAAATTCATTGTGATTTATTTTTTTATGACTTCTATGTCCTAAGTTGCATGTCAAAAGAAAAAAGGACATAATTTTCAAAGCATCATTTATGCTGAGGGCCTGAGACTAGGACCAAAGTTTATGTTCAGTTCATTTACATAAGTGTAAGCATTTATTCTGCAAGATGTTTATTCCATTACCGTCTCTCTTTGCCATCCTTGACTAACTTGAATTGGACAGTAAAAAGTAGATTTGCTCAACAGAAAGAAAATAAGGAATGTTTTTATTAACACCATAGCAGAAATTCCCAGTCTTTGTCCAATACAAGCAATAAAGGAGTAGGCACAAAGGCTTAGAAGATCAGGCTGAAGGCACAGGTGCATAGTGGTCCAGCTGTTTGATTTTAGAGAAGCTGCTCATCTCTCTGAAGCTCAGTGTCTATTTCTGTAGAAATAAAATAATACTAATGCGTGTGTGTGTGTGTGTGTGTGTGTGTGTGAATACATATAAATTATTTCAGTAACTATTTTGATATTTGGTAACTATTTTTATTAGTGTAACTAATAAATTCAAATAAATCCAAAACTTTAATTTTTTTAAATATGTTTTTATTGATTTTTCAGAGAGAGAGGAAGGGAGAGGGAGACAGAGATAGGTACATCAATGATGAGAGGATTCATTCATTGGCTGCCTCCTACACACCCTCTACTGGGGATCTAGCCTGCAACCCAGGCATGTGCCCTGACCTGGAATCCAACCATGACCTCCTGGTTCATAAGTTCACGCTCAACCACTGAGATGGGCTCCAACGCATTTTAAATTGTGTGGATGTTGGGGTGTACCTTCATTTCAGCATCCACAGAGCAGCACTCTCTAAAGCTTTACCATTTGCCTTGTATGGCGGTGGCTCTACCAGGACACAGAAGGCTGCTGAGTACCTTTCAGTGGCCTCAGCTTTTGCGTGCGGGGTGGAACACAGGGGCAGCGAGCACAGTAGGGGTCCCATGTCTACATGCTTGGCCTCACTTGCAAGGTCTGGCTCTTGTGGGTTTGGCTTTGTAGGGACAGTGATTCACAGCGCATCCTGGGCCAGGCCATGTAAAGTCCAAAATTAGACTTGTCTTCACAGCAGAAAGTCAGCTCCAACGCCAGCGCGTGTGGCATCAGAAGCAGATGGGTCTCTCCTCACTCCAGGCACGCGTCGGGGAGTTCAGCCCTGAGATGCCTGGAAATCCAACACAGCCACAGGTTGCCAGGATCTGCACTTTGGGAACAGTGCACTTCAAAGTAGCTGGGCTCCTCGGCCCTTGAAATTACCTGCCCCAGACCTATGGTGCGAAACCAGTCCATAGCTCACAGCACGCATGCGTCCTGTGCCCCTTCACCATAAGCAAGTCTTCTGCTCCTGTGCCTTCTGCTGATCGATCTGGTGGTGGTGATGATGCTAAACTGCAGTGGAGGTTTCTGCACTTCTCCATTTCTGTACTTATTTCTTTGTGGATGGGTGTCGGTCTGGGAACCCTACTCATTGGAGCTTTGATGAAAACTCAAATGGCTGCTTGCCTGCTTAGGAATGTCCATGGCTCCCTTTTGGTAACAGGTTTCCGTATGTTTATACAAATTTAAAGGTGTCTCAAATTCCTCAGTGAGGTTGTGTCCTGTAGCAGTTTACTTAATTTGCTTAATTATAGATCCTCTCATGTTTATCAGTATTTTTCTGATTACACACCTTTTTACTTGCTAACCCTTGTGCTCCCAGAGGACAGGCCCAGGGTCATAAGCACATATGTCTCTCTATTGACCAGGAACATGCTTAATAAGTAAGGAGACCTCAATAAGCTCATTTGGACACTTAGTATATATTTTTTTAATTTAATTTAATTTAATTTAATTTAATTTAATTTAATTTTATTTTATTTTAAAGAACCTGTTCTAAGTACTAGAAATGTAGTGATAAAACTGACAAAACTCTCTCCTCATGGGACTCTCATTCTGCTGGAGGAGACAAGACAATAAGTGAGATTTTTAAAAAGTAAAATATGTATTTTGTTAGTTGGGGATCATTACTAAAGAGAAAAAAATAAAGCAAGGGCAGAAGTTGTTGACATTTTGTAAATGTTTTCTAGATCATTGAAAGTATGGTTAAGTCAGAATTCCTTCATCACTCGGTTAAAATATCTTTCTAGTCTCATCGCTCCCCTCTGTGACCACACACAGTGAAATGTTCACAGAACCTGAGTATTTTTTTAAATCTATTATTTCTCTCTGGAAAGCTTTCTCCTATTTGTACCTAGAAAATGCCAGCTTACCATTTAAGACCCAGGTCAAATTTTATCTCTGAGACACCATCCTGGACTCCACGGGAGGGTGGTAGGGGCTTCCCTCAAGGCCTTCTCAGCATGCCTGTGGTTCAGGCATGATCATGCTGACTTTGATTAATTGCTTGTGAAGAGCTGTCTGCAAGGGTCTGAAGGCAAAAACCTTGTCCCCGCCACCCCCCCTCGAATTTCCAGCAGCAGTGTAAAGCCCAGGATATCAGGGAATCGCAATAAACATCTGCTGAACTAAATGCAAAGAAAATGAGTAAAGAAAAACTATCCAAGGGAAGGGGTATAGAGACTTCCTATTTCTCAGTTTTGTGAGTTGTGTCCTTATCAGAAAAGAACACACTTGGACTATATTAGCTTAATACCCAAACTGCTGTTTTTCTGAATATAATATTACACTTTTGGAATATAGGAGGGCAAGATAAGAAATATATCTTTAAAATTATTTCCACATCCTTGATATATGTATCTTTTCAAAATCTACAATTAAAGTTACAGTTGATGCTATTCTTCTGAAGCTCAGGTAAAAAGTTTACATATATATATATATATATATATATATATATATATATATATATATATGCAATTGAGTATTAGATCGTCTCCATGATCATGGACCAAGAACCCACATTCAGAACTTTGAACCAGGCCTGAACAGTCTTGTAATTTGTGCCTAACTGCATGTCCACTGTGCTGCTCTACCTCCTGCTCAGGTAACATGTGTGAAGCCACATCTGGAATCAGGTCATCGGATCCAAAGACCAGCTTCTGTGTCGCACATTACCAGGTACAAAGGATTCTTTGGTGGTTCTTGTGGGCAGACTGGTTCCTCCTGTGCAAAGACTTCCTAATGCCAACATGTATAATTTACCTACTACTAATTGATACTTGGCTTATTTAAAAAAATATATTCTTGATATGTGACATTCATACTTAAAAATAAATATATACTACAACTGATAAATTTTCCCAAATTGAACACACTTGTGTTGAATATCAGAACACTTCCAGGACCCCAGAAATGTCCTTGGTTTTCCAGTTACTTTCCCTTGCCCCAATTAAGAGTCAACCACATTCTGACTTCTAGCAGAGTAGATGCATTTTGCCTGGTTTTCTATTATATAAATGGAATCATTTTATATTGCTAATCTTGTGTATGCAAAGGCTTTAATGTAGCTGACTCCTTTAAAGCATGCCTACCTACTCAGAAATTCTGGAATACAGGGCAGCTTAGTCAAAGGAACAACAGACTAAAGGTCAGTGACCTTATGGTGCTAGGCAATCTAATCAACTGGACATTACAAAAGAGAAAATGCAATGGGTCCATTGGTACCTCTTTCAATTTCCTGAGATTCTTAGTGGCTTCCAGGTGAACTTGTAGGTATCTCCCAGCCCCTGGTGCAGCAGGCAGAGATGGTCAGCAATGGATCCCTTGCCTTTGGCCATTCCCTCTAATTGCTGTGCATGAGACCCTACTTCCTCTATTAACTGCCCTTCATCCTTAGAATCTGTATACTGGAAACTGTTTTCCTAACCAAAATTCGACACCCTCATTTAATTATCTGAACTTTGTTATTCATTAAGCTTATGAATACACATATAGCCTACATTCACTTAATATTTCTAACATTTAAATTGAGGCAGTTGACTAGGACAGTCTTTAAGATCAATTCTAATTCTAATATTGTGATGATGAACTATTCTGTGTTCAGAGTGAGTCACCAGATAACATTGCAGCAAAGAGCAGTGGGGACCCCCCTGCTTCATCCTTGACTTCATCAGTTTCTCATCTTCATAGAGGTCCCGCAATTCATCTGTAAAAGGTTCATAAGTGTTTGTTAATTACAGCAATGATGAATAAGTTCAGTGACCGATATTTAGCAAGTACTCAATGACTCTGTAATGCTGTCTATTATTTTGACTCCATTTTAGGAGGCTGAGAAGGTACATGATACATTTAAGAAATATTATCATTTAAATGACAAAATAAATACCGATTTGTAATTAAATAAATATTTTCTAGTCACCTGAAAACTTCAACTCCTGTGAAAGGTTTTGTCCCCCATGAAGTTGGAGGATAGAGGAAGTGAACTATATTTCATCATAATTACATTTTACATAATATTATTCAGAATAAATGCTTGCATTGATTAATGTAATATGCTGATGACCCATTGTGATCATCTTGAATTTGTGCTATAAAGAACCTTAAGAAGGCAATGTTGGGGACCTCCTGGAGAGCAGTTTCAGGACCTTCGGCCTACAGCACATCCGATGCTCTTATCATCACCCTGCAGTCAAAAACCATGGGGTGTACTTGTAGCTTCTGCACAAAGACAGCAGAGTTAACAAGTTCACAGATGTTTTCTCACCCTGATCATAGAGATGATAATTAAACAAAACATGGGACAAGTTTCTTACTGGCCTAATGCCACACTTAACACAAAACATTTAGGATAAAACACACAAGAGGATAATATGAAAGAGTATTCCTGTTACTCTGGTAAGCAATATTCCATTTTGTGGTGCTTACAACACATTTTTCTCACTGTAATAGAAAACATAATTTTGATTCAAATGATTCTAGCATTATACTCATGTGTAAACCACTGCACTTCTCTGAGAATCAGAAAAAAAAATTTTAAATAGGAGAAAATAATATCTGTTGTATCAGTCAGAGAGGGCTGGTCATGTTGCAGCAACAAATGACCCCAAAGTCTCAGTGACTCATAATAATGAATGTGCATTTTTGCTCACACTACATGTCCATCAAGGACATGGAGTGACAGGGTTGATCACTGCAGTTTCTCAGAGTCCCTGACTGACAAAGCAACCACTGTCCTAATCATTATCACTCACCTGCCAGGTGGAAGGCTGAGTGTAGAGAAGCACGATATGGTTGCTCTCAGTTTATTGGCCGAAAACTAATAATGGGTTTTCACCAAATTTCAAGTAGGCAAGTAAATGTAGTATTCCCATGTGCCCAGAAGGAAGGAAAAAGAGCCAGAATATAAGAATATTCATGAGCAGCCCTTCTGACTATCATCCCTAACATCTTCACAGGATGTTGTGCAGATCAAGTGAGATAAGTATGTGAAAAGATTTTGCAAATGGTAAAAAATATATAGAAATATAAGAGATAGTAACATTATGCAAAATATAATTATTGACACATTAGGAAGCAGAATCTGGCTCTCCAGACTACATGACGCTTACTGAAGACTTTAAATATAATATGGGCTTGGAATAAATGTTAAGAATAGAGAACCTTATATTCTTGCAGTCCTATATTTTTTAACTTGAGACAGATAAACTTTCTTCCCCACCTCGTGCACTTAATAGTAGCTCATGTTCATATCCCCATCCCTCAGATTAATTAGGACCTACAACTGCGACAACATTTTCCTATCGGTGATTGCATCGTTAGAGCTGTATAATGTTGATGATGACAGCTGGAATTTTATCATTTGTTGCACTTTGCAATTTTTACTTTCTAGTTGTGTACATTTTCTCACATGTGTTAATGTGAGGCTCACATAGAAAATGAGGAACAAATAATGAACAAAGGTTAGGACCCTGTAATAGTTGATTTTCCTGAGGTTACACATGCTATGAGCTCCTGAGCACGTTTGAAAGTTATTTGAATTTTACTTCTTCAGATGAATATCGGAAAAGTAGCTGGCTATTACACAGATACAAAATTATGACACTGAAAACCCCAAACTATGAAGTAGATTCTCCAAAAGTTTGGACATGTCTCAACGTATCTTGTTAAAGGACACAAGAATTGACTGGACATTATCTGAAATCAATCAACTCATATGCATTAGGCCCCTACTTTATGCATATACTGGCTAGCCCCCCAGAAGAATAGAGAAACAAACAACTATCCCTTGATCTTTGGATAAATCAAGTGTCTAATAATGGGACTAGTTAGAGTAAAAAAGGCAGGTGCTATTTTCAAGCACCTACCATGTAGTTTTAATGACAGTAAGCAATTTTTGTCCTCTGTATTTCAATTAACCCTCATGATGACCGCTCAGAAGGGTACAATTGTTCTTCTATTTTTTATGTATGAGGATATGCAGGGTTGAATTGTTTAGGAAAGTTGACCCGAATTACCTATTACTGCATGACGGAGCCTGAAAACCAGTCTTGTCTGACTCCAGATTCTAAGCAAAGCTCACAGCAAGGGACTGTCATTTCTGACCTAGGAACAAGGCATTCAGGATTAAAAAATGAAATATCAAAGACTAGTCTAATTCAAAGGTACATCACAATCCGGTTTATGATTGACAAATATGTACTCCATGGTATGGTATTATTTGTCTACATAGATCAGAGGGATTGCAATGATCTGGAATTTTCTGTCCAGATTTTATTTAAGAGCATTTTATTTATCTTACCATAAGTGGTACCATCACGGAGGTGAAACAGACAACTATACTGAAACAACACTAGATTCAGGAAACCTCACCTTTTTTTTCTTATTTATCTGGTACTCAAGCTTGTGCACATTATTTATGTTGTCTAAGCCTCCGTTCCCCTGTCTGTAAACTAGAAGCAATGGGACTTACCCACCTAGTCCACAGGACTCGTGAGCTAGTGGATATGGCAGCTGTAAGTACACTGGAGTGAGGACCTGTGTAAGTATTAGCAATTTGATCAAGTAGCAAGGATTTGTAGGTGCTATGGGTATCGCCTCTTTATTTACACTCTGTTAGATTTTCCAGGAAGATGAGGGTGGGTTTTCTGTTGTGGTTTTCTGTTAATTGTAAAACCCAGGGGAAGACTTTGTTCTCTGTGGGCTATCATAAGTAACTAGAAAGATAAAGGAATGCTTGGCTGGCTGGCTGAAGGACAGAGATCGATGGGTAGGTGGACTGCAAGAGAGGTACTCAGACACATGGCTGAGGCCATGGTTTATTTTTCCTTTCCTTCCTTCCTGCATCCATTCATTAAAAAATATTGATTGCTCAGCCCAGGTAAGCCATTATGATAGATGGAATGACATACATGACATGGCCCTTGCTTCAAAAGATTTAAATTCTAGCAAGACAAATTTATAATCCAAGGTATCAAGGCAGAATAGCTTTGAGAGAGGTGTGAATAAATAGGAACAAAAATTTTTAAAGTTAAAGATTTTTTGAAGGAGGGGATAAATCAAGGAAAGCTTTGTAAAAGCTTCTATTACAAGAGAAAATATTGTGTTTTTGAAGTTTTGAGGGGGAAGAGAAAGCAAACTCATGTTGGTGAAATCCACTGTGCTGAAGGGGATAGATGGTAGTGGGTATGGTTCCCTGCCCAAATGTAGTCTCCCTGGAATGATGCCCCATCTCTTGGAAACGGGGCTGGTGGTAAGAAGACTTATGCCTGGGTTCTGGTCACACAGTGTGCAATAGGCAAGTCACTTACTCTCTTTAAGCCTCATCAGAGCAACAATGAAAATGAGAATTACGGTGTTTACGTGGTAGAGGCACAGGGCCATCCTTACAGTTCAAGCTCAGGAGATGTTTGTTTAATGAGTAATGGGTACCATCAATGGAATTCAAGAACTGGTGGGAGTTTGTGTGCAAAAGGGGAGTTAGATAAACTCTGCAGTCTTTTTCAACTCTTTAATACTGTTGAAGCAATATTAAAGTATTTTGACATTTAGTAGAGAGGAGCAGGAGGGAGCGTGGAGAAGCAGGTTGTGCAAAATGGCACTACTTAGGTAGTTACACAGTCCTTGGGTATCAACTTGAGTGCCTCCTCAAAATCATTATCTTATATGAACCTCATGCTACCCTTAGGAGACCCTACAGATGAGAAAATTCACTAATGTAATAAAGGTACCACACAGGAATTATATGTCGAACTGCACATTTTCAGAACTCTCCTGCTTTAATATTTAGCAATTGCATGGATGATCTATTATCCCTGAACTGAAATTACTCTCTCCATTAACAATCTGCACTTTGGCAGGATTTGGTGCAGTCGCCTCAGTGTCCTTGTCCATGTGTGCGTGTGTGTGTGTGCATTTATTTTTTAATACTTGCATATTTCATTGACTTCATGATTTGGGTAAGGGGATTTGGGAGCGTCTTTGGATTAACACTTGGTTAGAATGTAATGCCTTTGCCACTGAGCACCTCACAGTGTTGAGCTTTGGAGCTGCCACTTTCCGGTGGAGTGCTGTCACTCTCTGAGCACGCTTGGCTGGTCGAGGAAATTATGTGAACTGTGGTGCAGACTTCAGTCTATGGTCCAGGAATCACATTGCTCCTTTCATTCTAAATGATCCATCTCAAATAACTCTATTACACGGAGTTCTCTCTGACATGATTTCTTCCAATAAGACAGGGCACCCACTGGAAGGCATGGCCATAGGATATCCATAGCTCACTTTCCACCTCTCACTGCACCGTGACTTTCCCCTCCCCCTCGGGGAGTGTGAAGAAACATGAGTCTCCTGCTATAAAGCCAGCTGTGGGCTCTAGCTGGGAAATCTACAGTTCTACCATAACAGTGTTCCTATCAGCATCAACTAAAATCATCTTGTATTACTGAGACCCTGAGAGTGTCTTTAAGACAAGGAGGTAAATAGAAAAAAATGTAAAGAATTCTGACATGAATATGGTTTAATGACTATAAATAAATAACTGGATCCCACAATAAAAGTTTATTTTCTTTTTAAAAAAATTTGACTAAATAGCCCGGCTGGCGTGGCTCAATTATTGAGTGTCAGCCCATGAACCTGGAGGTCAGGGTTTGATTCCCAGTCAGGGCACATGCCCTGGTTTTGGGCTCAGTCCCCAGTGGGGGGCATACAGGAGGCAGCTGATGGATGTTTCTCTCTCATCAATGTTTCTACCTCTCTGTCCCTCTCCTCTCCTTTCTCTAAAATCATTAAAAATATATATTTTAAATGCGACTAAATAAAAAAATCTTCAAGTAAAATAGAATAAAAGTAAAATAAAATCACCATTAAAATAGAACTACTTTGATCATTATTTAATGTTTCAATATCCTCCCTCATGTGTATGTGAACTATATTTAACCTTTCCTCCATATACATGTATGTGGATGTGTATGCTTTTATGTATGTGTGTATGTATATAAAGTTCCTAGGAAAAATGAAATTTGATTAAGACTCCTAAACTTGAAAGTTTGGCTTGTTAATTCATTGGGTATACATTCTACATCAAATTATTAACAACTTTAGATAGAATTGAGAGGTATAGAGGTGTAAGGAAATGTGTGTTTGCATAGTTAACCAATCTCAAAAAACAACAACCCTCAGTACTTTAGCATTAGATGTAAAATATATTATATTAAACAATATTTTTATATACATTAAATAGATGCTGAAATATATTTGAGCATTGTTTCTTGAATTAACACCCCTAGGGAGATCTACTTTTACATTCATATATCCAATGCTCTGAGTTATGTATCCTTGGTAAAGAAATCCTTTTAGTGTCATTTAATCTGGAGCTAGAGTTACTTAAAATTATTTGACCCAAAGCTGTTTTTCATGTCATGCAAAACCACACTAGGTTCTGGCAGAAATGGTGTGCTGTTCTTCCCTTTATAAATGTGGAATTAGATTCTTTATATAAATTTTCTCATTTACTCTTACAGCAGCTCCATTGGGTTATTTTAGGGAATATATATTATTTTATTTTTGCTAAGCAAAATCCATTTTTTTTCTGGCAAAACAAAACCTGAATTTTCTTTGTGGAAAAAGGTACTTTTTCTTACTCCCAATATCAACTTTACAGGCAGGCCTTCTGTGACTGATTGAGCAACTCATTCATATATTCATTCATTTGTTGGTTTATTCATTCAGTAAAAATGTATGGAGCTTTATTTGAATCCCAGGCACTCTTATAGGTATGTGAAAGGTAGCTTCAAACATAATAGACAAAAACATTGCAGTGATAGGATCTATAGAAAAACAATGCATAAATAAAATATGAAGAAGGTCAGATGGTGAAGAAAGCTCTGGATAAAAAATAAAGCAGGGGTGGGGATCGAGTGTTAGGGGTGGGAAACCATGGCTTTGTTGCCTATAGTAACTTCTGGAGAGGAAGGGGATGATCTCAGAGTCCTGAGCTTCTTGTGGCACCTAAAATAAATAGTGTTAAAATAATGAGATTGATTCTGAGGTATTCATTTAATAAATATGTATTGAGTGGCTACCACATGCCAGGAACAGTTTAAATATTGAAGATAAAGTAATAATAAAGCCATGCAGGACTTTGCTGGAAACTATTTGAGAACTGGCTCTTTAAAAAAAATTCAAAGGAAATTCTAATTTGGAGCATTGTGGAATTTTGTGATTTAAATGACCGACCATGACCAATTACAAATTACCACCTGAATACAGAGTTGGAAACAGATGTACATAAACCAGTCCTGTGTGAAGGTAAGGGCAGACTCAAGCACACTGCTGCATGTACCTTATGTTCTGTCATGTAAATATGTGTGTACTAAATGATAAATTAACAGGTGCTTTACAAATCTTAGAAAGTAGAGCGGCATACAAAGGAACCAGAAGGCCCAAGGGAGGTGGAGTGAGGTGCAGTATTAAATAGTGAGGCTGAGATTGACCCCACTTTGAAGGTGCTATTTCAGCAAAGATTTAAGAAGGTTGGAAACATAGACAATCAGATGAAGGGGCAAGGGTCTTTTAGACATGTGGACATCCAGAGTAGAGGCTCAGAGCAGAATGATGGAAGGGGAGGATATTAAATGAGGCAGAGGCTCAGATCAGGTGGAGTCTATAGACCACAGGGAGGGACTTTAGACTACTCTCAGTTACATCAGGAAATATTATTAAAGTTTTGAGCATTAGCAACATAAGCTGATTCTTGGGTTGCAGTGGTTCTCAACCTTCTGGCCCTTTACACATTGTATGCAGGAAACGTATTTATACGTTTTACGTATTTATACGTTCTACCAGTGTAGTAGAGTGCGGGACACATATTAATACATTTTTCATAGACTAGCGGTGGAATGCGGGTAACGTATAAATACGTAAACTAAAGTTATCGTAATTTTACTGAACGTTGCCATTTGCGCAAAAAATTAGCAAAAATGGCCCGCTCCCCCTGTTAGCGCGCGATAAAAACTACCCGCAAACAATGTGTTTAAATACAATTCCTCATGTTGTGACCCAACCATAAAATTATTTTTATTGCTACTTCATAACTGTAATGTTGCTACTGTTATGAATCGTGATGTAAATATCTGATATGCAGGATGGTCTTAGGCGACCCCTGTGAAAGGGTCGTTCAACCGCCAAAGGGGTCGCGACCCACAGGTTGAGAACCGAATCATTCAGTTGCTAAGCTGAGAATAAAAAATAGGTAATGAAACCAGTTAGGGTTCCTTCAAGTGGTTCAGACCAGGTGGTAAATGTGTGGGTGGTAAAAAGTGGTTGGTTTAAGGACACATGCAGAAGAGAGTTCCAACAGGATTTCTTGATAGTTTGGAAGGATCCTCTGAATAAAAGGAGAGGTAATCATGATTCAAGATTTTTCACCCGAACACAGGGTAGGATGTGGTTGCCATCAAATGATACTGGGAGGACTTCATGTAGTGGCAGGGGTGATGGGGCAGGGTCAGAACATCAGTATTTTGCGTGTTTTAAAAAAATATATTTTTACTGATTTTAGAGAGGAAAGGACAGGGAGAGGGAGAAGGGGAGGGAGGGGGGAGAGGGAGAGAGAGAGAGAGAGAGAGAGAGAGAGAGAGAGAGAAGTGATGAGAATCATTGATCGGCTGCCTCTTGCACGCCCCCTACTGGGGATCGAGCCTGCAACCTAGGCATGTGTCCTTGACCGGAATCGAACCTGGGAACCTTCAGTTTGCAGGCCAATGCACTATCCAGTGAGCAAAACGAGCTAGGGCAGAACATCAGTTTTAAACATGTTAAGTTTAAGATGTTTTTGGCACCCAAGAATGGATATTGGATAAAAAGTTAGGTATATGAATCTGTTTCAGTTAATAACCAAGGATAGTGTGTATCATGGAATTTGGGGTCTTATATGAAAGCCAGTGAAGGGTAGATTCTACTTAATGGTACTTCCTAAAGAAGAACTGATACAAAAGGGAACTAACCAGAGAGAGATGACTATGGATCACTCTTAGCCTTAGCTAATGAGTTCATGGCAGTTTTGGCTGGAAACAGCAGGAAAATCATCAACTAAGATACATGATGGGAGAAGTGAAAGGTTAGTTAATAAACATATATTTTTTGAGTATTTACTGTCTACTATATATACTATATATACTGTAGTACTTTGTGGGATGTCTACAACTTACAAAGAATATGATTATCTATCCCATGCCTAAAAAATAAGTAAATAAACAAATAAAGCAACAAAGAAGAGGAAGGCATAATTATCTAATGTAAAGATATAAAACAAGTCTTACTGATACCACTCACTTCACTTAGCAGTGACTGCATAGCATAGCACTGAAAATATACGGTGAGAAGTTCTGGATTGTTTGAAAAAGAGTTATTAGTTAGTTGGTTTTTCCTGCTGATTTCAGGGTGATGTGGATACCTATGTGGGTACCCTATCTTCAGTATAACACCCTTGACCAGTATTTCACACAAATTACAACATTCCATCCTCATTACCTTCCTACTGTGGACAGTTATTCTTTCTTCCTCTAAGAAAGCCTCCCTTCACTTCATAATAGCATTTCCTACTTGTGGCAATTTGCTCTAGCCCCTCTTCAGCCCAATAGCTCTAGAGGAAGATGCCAATCACAATATCCTATTCTGCTAACTGTGGGTAGTGGGTAAGTAAGACAAATTAGGCCAGAGATCTCCACTAGGATTTTTGAGTTACAGCTAAATAGAGGGTTGAATGTCCTTTCTTGGTGGGTAAAGTAGAGATGTGAACTTTGAATATTTAAATTCTTAACTCATGCTACATACTTTTTATAAAATTTGATAGGCATTCAAATTTACATTATAAATATGAGAAAGAAATACATATTCTACTACTCTTTCAGGAATGAGAATTCAGTGCCATACAAATAATTAAATAAGGTTCTAAGTTGTATATGTTTTTCCTCGCATACTTCTATGTCAAACACTGAGAGAAGTGAACTAAATAAATAACGTGTTTCTATTTATTTCCCTATATTATTGTTGGAGATATATTCTTAACTAAGTATATATTTAAAATTTCTTGACTTCTAGTAGAATGCATAAGCTTTATTCTTAAATGACTCTTATTTTCCTTTATTTCTTTTTTAGCTCACTCATGAATCATGCTAAGGTTTTAGTCCATTCCTTAATCTACATTTTTCTCTCAGTACAATATTGCCCATTTTTATGTTTTTCAACCTCTCTGAGTCAAATTTTAATCATATTCTTTTTCTTTGTAATCCATTATGATATGCTTTGTATTTAAATCAGTAATTTTATTTTTATTTATTGATATGAAATATGTATATTTGGTCTTAATTGTGCTTATATTTTATGTGATACTCTCTGCTTTTACTGCTTCTTTTACTATGTGAAGTGTATTTCTTTACTACGTGTGTGTATCCCTTGATAATTTAGAATTACATTCCATTAATTGCTCTTCTTAATGTTATTTTATAACTACAACTTGATATAAATTCTTGCTATTCCATTGATTTACATAGCAACTATTGAATCCCCACAATAAGCAATTATAGATTTATAAGATTACATCATATTTTAAGATTATGATACTAGTGCTGTTTAGGTTCTCCCAGAGGCAGGTCTTTAGACAAAGATTCAAGTGTAAGGTTGTTTATTTGGGAAGTAATGGTAGGGAAATGGAGAAGGGAAAAAAGGCTATTAAGGTGGCATTATCAAGTTAATACCCACAATGAGTGACTGCAGTGAATTCCTGTGGGGGACTCTTATGACCAGCATAAAACTCTCTCCTTAGAATTACCTCATCTGAAGGGAAGGATGCTAGGGTGATAACCAATCCATGCAAGTTACTCATCAAGAAATTCTCTCAAGGGCGTTACTTCCCCCGTACTTCTGACTTTTTGACAGTCAGAGGAAGCAACATCAATAACTAAGAAAGCCTCAGACAACGAAATGCAGGTACCATAAGTCGGAATTTATGCTGTTCTGCCCTGCAATAGAAAGTGTGCAGAGATATGGGTGGGGCAATCACAGCATTTGCTGTAACCCATGCACCACTCAGATCTGCTCATATCCTATGTCTAGTGCCAGTCAGCAGTTTTTTGAGAAGGTGGTTTATCCCAATTTTTTTTAAGGTGGACTTTCCAGCTGGCGTAGCTCAGTGGTTGAGAGTTGACCTATGAACCTGGAGGTCACAGTTCAATTCCTGGTCAGGGTACATGCCCAAGTTGTGGGCTCAATTCTCTGTGTGGGGCATGCAGGAGGCACCTGATCAAAGATTTCCTCTCATTATTGATGTTTCTCTCTCTCTCTCTCTCTCTCTCTCTCTCTCTCTTCCTCTCTGAAATAATATATATATTTTTAATGAAAAAAAATATATATTAACAAAGAAAAAAGGGTGGACTTATAAAAGAGGGTTGAACAGGACAAGATGAAGTCTCCACTGGTAAAGCTGGTCTTAGATCTGTAATTGATACATATCACCATCTGTCTCTACCACCTGCCCAGATTCCCTCCCTGGTTCCCTGGGCATTTCTGTTCCTGGTCAGGTTGTTAACTTGTTAAATATCCACTATAAGATGGGACATGGAGGCATCAAGAAGTGCTCCCAGAGACTCCTTGAATCCCATACTAAATGTTCCTTATCACCACTATCTAACAGGAACTTTATCTTCTATTGAACATTTAGGTCAGTTACCCCTACCAAGTATAACAACTATTTTCTTTGCCTGCTAGTTTTATTAGCATGGACTCCATCATCTTAATTAACACTAGGGAGTTCAGTTCCATAACATCCTCAGATCCTGCCCAAATGGGTCTACAAAGAACATCTATCACCATTTTCCCAGCAATACTGATCTCCTCCTGAGCATAGTTCTCATTGATTTGGTAAAAAGAAATGTCCTCTAGGCTCTCTTGAAGAACATAGCCAACTATCTGTTCTTTTGTTGTCGTTTTCATGTAATATATCAATACCAGAATATCCAAGTATTTGAGTCTTTAGATTCTTTCTCAATATTTTTCTAAGATTGTTCTGGCAACTCCACTTCATTGTTTGATTCAAGCTTCAAGGGCTCCAATTGCCCCTGTCTGAATGTTAAATCATGAGTCATAAGAGACAGCCTACAGATTGATAACTTTTCCTTATTCAGTCATACCTTCTCTCTCCACTCTTGTCTAGCATCTTCAAGGTCTATTCTTAATCATGTTCACCTGGTTCCTGCTAGTAAATATCTGCCTGATCTTGTTAAATTTTCAATGAATAATCCTACCATCCAAAAAAAATGCACTCTCTTAGATCATCTAAGACATGACTTGTTATTAGCCTACTGGTCATACAAGGGGGTAGGGACAAGCCTTGAAGATGACAGTCTTGTAATGTATTGACCTTAGGTGAAAACTCTACAACTTCAAGCACAGGGAATCTTTCTGCAAAGAGAGGCTAGAGTTTCTCTTTATTTTTAAGTCCTATTTTGAATAAGAGCTTCTATCTGATTTTTGAATCCTACATCCAGTTCACAAACAAGTCCTCTTGGTTCTCACTGCTTACATTGCTACCACCTAGGTTCAAGCCACCATCAACTGTAAGTCATATTATTTAATATGTTCTACATAAAGTCCCTATGTCTGCTGTCAGTCTTTTTACAGCACAGAAGACAGAACAATGGAATCAAAATATGCATGAAATCATGTCACTTATCTTTTTAAAACATTCCAATGACTTTCCATCTTAAGCAGAATAAAACCTCAAATCCTTAAAATAGCCAACACGATTCACCCTTTTCCACATTGCCTTCCTGACCTCATCATCTTCTCTTTGCCCTTCACCACTTTGATCCAGGCACACTGACTTCTTCACATTCCTGATCATTCCAGGTGCATCCAGTCTTCTGAGCTGTGATACTAGCTAATCTCCTTGCTTATAATGTTCTTCCTCTGGATATATGAGGGCTTGCTCCCTTACTCATTCACATTTTTAACCACATGCCACCTTTCAAGCTATTTATCTAAAAAACAATGCTTTTGACAATCTCTGTTTACTTGCTATGCTTTATTTTCCTTTTTAGCATTTATCACTAATCATTTAACATAATACAAAAGATATTTTTAACATTAGCTCATTCACTGCTCTATTTTTATTTCTAATTAGAATGGAAACTCCATGAGGCAGGACTTCTTTGCCTGCTAGTTGTCATTGTTGTTGCTGAGATTGCAGCCCCTGCATCTAGAATGCTTGTCAATAACAGGCACTTGGTAACTCAGAACAAATGCGAGAACGTTGACTTTATAGTTAGACCAAAACTTAGTTGGGCTAAAATTATTGTTTGCTTGAGAATGTTGTGACTACATGCTTCTCAGTCTTCTTTCATTGAATGTTGCTGTGAATAATTTTGAAATTAGCCTGATATTTTACTCATATAGCTGATTTGATTATTTTGCCTAGATACCCAAAGTATTCTTTATCTTAGAAGATGAGAAACTTTATCAGATCAGCATTTTCTTTTCAAAAATCCTTGGGTCACAGTGTACCTTTTCAACATGTAAAATTAGACCTTTTATGTCTGAAAATAGTTATTAAGCCATATCTGTAAAACATATTTATTTCATTTTGGAGCGGCCTTTCATAAGTATTTGTGCATGCGTGTGTGAAGTCCTTTATTTCTTTCCCTTGTCCCACACCTGCCATCTGCAATCTTCTAAAACTCTTTGTCCACTTTCCTGTAATTTTTCTCGCTAGCCTTTCACAGCCTTGCTGTGTTTTCAGCACCTTCTGTTTTTCTTTTGTGCTGCTTCCAACGCAGACATGATTTTGGAAGATGTGTGTTTTTTCTTTTCACTTATTTCCCACATGCTGCCAGTTCATGTTTCATTTCTTTTGGTTAACTTGACATATTTTACTAGTCTACTCTTTTAAAAGTTATTTTTAAAATGTTATTTATGACTTGTTTTCTTATATTTTACATCTGCTCTGTGACAATATTTTTTCTGGTGAATCTTAGTCATCTTTCACATTTTGCTGTTTCTTTTCTACTTATTTTTTATAGTGTCTTTGTAGAGATTCTGAGTTGCTTCCTTTTTCATAATTTATCTTTGAAAGAGGTGGGTTCTTACAGGACTAGCTATTTTTAGGAGTTTGGGATATGTTGGGGCCAGAACTATTTTCTGCATCAACACTTTTTTTTTGTCACATAACAGGGCAGGGTTGCTTACTTTTCTTCCCCCAATCAATCAGCATATTTTACCTGCAGATAAAACAGATATTTATTTATTTTTTCTCTGCCTTTTTATTTATTGTCTAAAGTTTTACATATGTCTCCTTTGGGGTTGCTTACGTGACAGGGTCATATGACTGTGAACTCTTGGAGCCTTTGCTCTCCCCACAAATCAGCTGAAGCCCTGTTGCCCCCAAATAAAAGTATCTTGTCCCTGAAAAATAGCTTCAAGGTTACCTGGATCCACCTGCTCTGCCCACATTGCAGTTGTGAAATGAATGGCAGGGATGCTCTTCTGGCTACTTGGTATAGCCTTTACTAGTTGCTCAACAAAATGAGTGTTGGGTTTGCTCTTTATTCATTACTTTTGGGAGCCCATTTTGCTCACTTTGGTTCAGAGATTGGCCTTTCCAGATACCTTTTTCAGCAGGTGTCTCTCACTTTCACTGCATTTGGTTCTCTCCTTGCCTTCACATAGTGGAAGGAGGGTGAGATTGCTTCTGGAGTCCCGTTTATAAGAGCACAAATTTGATTCATGAACTAATAACTGTCCCACCTCCTAATATCATCCCACTGGGAGTAAGGATTTCAACATGTGAAATTTTGGGGAAGAACATTCAGACCATTGTAAGTATTGTCCTTCTTAGAAAGAACAAAGAGTGGTTGATTCTATACCAACAGTGTTTTTGGCTTAGGATACAAAATCCAAATATCAATATTTTAGAACTGAATTTGTCAGTTCACGAAATATATATATATATATATATATATATATTTATATATATATATATGTATATATATTTCAGAGAGGAAGGGAGAGAGAGAGAGAGCAATAGAAACATCAATGATGGAAAAAAAGAAAGAAACATCAGTGATGAAAGAGAATCATTGATCGGCTGCTTCCTGCACACCCCATCCTGGGGATCAAGCATGCAAGCTGGGCATGTGCCCTGACTGGGAATCTAACCATGACTTCCTGGTTCATAGGTTGATGTTCACCATTGAGCAACACCGGCTGGGCTCAAAAAATACTTGATAATCTATGTGTCAGACACTTACTTATCCAGGTACTGGGGATTTGCCAGTGAAACTTTCTCCTCAAGGGGGGGAAATAAGCACTTATGAGTATAGAATGGTCCATTTTCAACTCGAACTTTAAGACCTTGCAAACCACATGAATTCTATCATAAATTAAGTATTTAGTACATAGATTACATAAATTATTCTGCGGACAGTAACTAAAGGGAAGATATAAGCATGCAATGCTCACTCTCCCTTACAAAAATTCAGTTGGGTGTTAGCATCCTTACCTTATACGGAAGGCACCCAAATCTTAGAGTACAAGGACCTTGCTCCAAGTGCTCAGTGGAGGAACCCAGTTCTGGCCCAGGCTTCTGTTTCTTATTCTACTTCACTCCATAGCCCGTTGTATTACTGCCCACTGGGGCCCCTGGAGTATATTTCTAGCCTGAATAAATAATTCAACTCTGTTATTCCGTTTCTGTTCTCTGACTCCAGCTGTTCTCGCCCACAGTGAGGACAACAGCTCACTCCTTCTTCCTTTTTTTTCTGCTCACATGCCCCAAAGTAAGTGTTAATTAATAAAGCTGCTTAGCTTCTCAAACATCTGAAAGGCATAAAAGATACGGAGACTTAGAACAGCAGCCTTCCTTCTTTCCCAGCCTGTGGTCTGAAAACTTTCAGAGGCGATTGTTGGGGCTGCAAGCAAATAGATGCCATTTGCGGTGAAACATGTCAAGACTGAGCAGCCATGAAGAGATTTCCATCAAGGAAATGGTACTAAACAACAGCGAAAACCAGCCATTGATGGCAGTATCTTTTCACATAAAAGAAATATTAATTTGATTAAATGTTCCAAGACCTTGTTATGTAAACATAGCTCAAGTACCCCCTAAATAGCCAGCATAACTCAAATACCCTGAATGGCCAGAGAGAGGGAGGGAGGGAGAGAGAGAGAGAGAGAGAGAGAGAGAGAGAGAGAACAGATAGCTTTTTACAGCTAAATATATGAAAACCAGAAGGTATGGGAAACATTGCTTTGTTTACCCTGGATTTTTATAGTCTTTGTTCAGAGTAAGAGCTGCCAAGCTTTCCAACTTTACTTTGGAGACTTGTCTTTAGTCCCTTGCATTGGGTGGTAAGTGTGTGGCTATTTATGCATGCCTACATTTGTGTGCGCTCACCTGCACATCTCATTGTGTGAACTCTGCCTGTACTTGTCTGAGCTCATGTGCACGTCTCATTATGTGAGCTCATACATTTGAGTATGTGTGACTGAGAAATTGTCTATGTATAACCTCTGTGCATAGCCACGTGAGTGTTGGGTTTGCAAGCATGTGTATGAGCCTGAGGGCAACTAGAGGGTACACCTGGGGTTGCATACATAGGTGAATGTATGATATTGTGCATGCATGTGTGTTTGCAGATGCGTGAGTATGTGCATGCATGTGGTTGTGAAGACTTGCATGTATGAGCAAATTAAGTGCTTTAGTGTGTGACTATATGGAGAGAGGCATGGGTACACCTATAGGCACACCCCTTGATGTGTGTGTAAGCATGCCTGTGTGCACTCAGGTGCCTGTTTGTCATTGGAAGAATATGTGCGTTCAGGTGTGTGTTTTGTAAGTCTGGGGGAAGGGAAGGAGTTTGACAGCAAGTGGGAAAATGACAAAGTGTTACTGGAGGGGTTGCTTCTCAACCGCCATGCTTCACTGTCAGTGTGGACGCTCTTTCCAGAAAGGTTCCTGCCGATTTGTCGTGCTGCTAATTGATGTCAGAGCTCTGTCTCCTGGGTCTGGCACTCAAGCTACAACGAAAAATTCCCAAACCAGTCCAGACCCCCGACATCTGTCCTGACTTTACAAGGTGGGTGAAAACAGATATTTTTAGAAACAAAAACGATTATGTTGTTAGTGGCACTTCATCTAAAGGACCATTTTGACAGGTCTATGTTCAACATGCTTGGGGGAGATTAGGGGGGAGGGGTGAGGACAGGAATGGAAGTGAGGACAGGGAATTGGGTGAGAGGGTCAACAACGTGTTCCAACTAAGACAGCTTCTCATTGCATTTTCCTAGACTCCGAGCAGCTGTTAACCACTTCAGGGCTTTCTTTGCCCAAAGAGTAGGATTCTACAACTGGCAGAGACACCAGCTAGATGACCTCCTTTTGTTTAGATTTTAGGAAACTGAGGCCCAGAGTAGGAAGGTCAATTTCCTGACATAGTAAGAGGCAGACTTCATATTTGAACTTATTACCAGAATGCAAATGTAGAATTCCGTTTTTTGTTTTCTTCTAATATTATTTTATTTTATTTTTTGCTATCAATCAATGTTTTGAAACTAAACATTCAAACAAACCAGGGATTAGGGAATGGCTGGTTTAATCAGGGAAGGAAAGAAAGAAGGAGGATAGGGCAGTGCTCAAGGCCCATCATTTCTTCCTGGGTCCTTTGCAAATCTGTTCATCTGAAATCCAAACAACACAAATGCTTTTTTTTTTTTCTTTCTCTCTCTGGTTGAAATATTGGGTAGCACATCAAGTCCCTCTTACCAGAAGACACTTTTAATTCCCTTCTTACTCATTATGCAAATTTTAACTGAACATCAGTTTTCTCCAGTTGCTGTTATAAGGAAATACATTTAATAAGCTGCTATAAGTAAGTACATTTAATAGTCCATGTAAATCACGATAAGGTGCAAATGCAAATTTATAACATACATGACTATTAAAGTGAACTGTATTTTATACTTTACAAAACTAGTTGTTTTATATACACCAATGACTAACTTACTGTGCAGATAAAGAACAGATTTAGGGCTAGGGGTATAGTTAGGGTGAACAATTAAGAATGATGTTCAGCATGTATATAAAGTGATTTCCTAAATGATCAAATACGCACGCATATGTGGCAAACAAAATACAAGTGCCTTTAGAAGGGGCAAACGTGTTTATCCTCAAAATAAAGGTATAACTTTGAATGGAAATATACTTGGAAGAGATATAAGCAAAGTAGTAAAGGGGGTACTTATATTTCTAGGAGATCAAAATCTTCCCCACTCCTAAGGACATTATGGTTCTAAGGCATCAGAGATTAGAGTTCCAGTTTGGTTAGCAAATGCATGAATATTTTTAGTACCTGTTTTGGTGACTGTGTGTTCTTTTCCTCCTTGAATCCTCTCTTGGTCTATGGCCTTTGGGTATTTCTCAGCACTTCCTTGATGCCCCATGGACCTGGTGCACCAAGTCCAGTCCAGTGTTGTCCCCTGCTTGGGAGCTCTCCCTCCCGGGGCAGGCCAGGTCACAGGAGGCTGCTTAGAACATTTATAAACTGAGAGCATTCTCCTTCTCTCTGCTTCAGGAGGAGGGACTAAAAAAACAGATCCAAGAAGGTTAATCCACCTGAATTAAGATCTGCAACTTAGATCTGTGGCCAAATATATTTTTTAATGCTTTCCTTCCAGAGTCTTAGAGAGTAGTGGCCCTCAACTGTGCCTTCACATTAGGACCATTTAGGAGAGTTTTCTTAAAATCCCAATGTCCAGGAATCTCACAAAATTCTGGGTAAAATTGGTCAGGAGTTGGTCAAGTCTTCAGTAAGAAGGGGTCAAGAAATTGAGGCTCAGACATGGATAACCTAGACCAAAATGGCAGGAGAGAAAATAAGGTTGGGCCAAAGCCCTATTATAATACAATTTATATTTTTTTGCTTGGAGTGACATTCCCACATTGTCCTCCTTTGGCACTTGCAGTACTGATTGTTAGCTTTGGGATTCAGAGATTCAAGAAGCCAAATACCAGATTTCCACCATAGGCAAGGTTAGCTTCAAACAATTTTTGATGAATTAGGTTAGTAGGAGGCATTCCTAACACTTCCTGACACTCTTCCCTGGGCCAAACCTCTGGGAAGCACTGGTGAACTGGCTTCTGTACTCTCTCTGCTTCCTGACGCATATGTTACAAAGTCATGACCCACAGGGTTTGTACAATTAGGAGAAAGAATTGCTATTTCATTGTAACTCAAGCCTTTCCTAGCCTGTTAAGAATCTGTGGCTCCTCATCAAAGGCTTACTGGGGCTAAGGTCAAGTTCTGTACACCAAAAAGTTGCAGGTTTGATTCCTGGTCAGGGCACATTCAGGAGGGACAACCTATAACTATTTCTCTATTTATCTTTCCCTTCCTCTCTCTTAAAATCAATAAAAAAATATCTCTGGGTGAGGATGTAAAAAAGAAACAAACAACAACAAACAAGCTTGGAGGGCCCAGACAGGGTAGCTCAGTTGGTTAGTAGCTCAGTTGGTTAGAGCATAGTCCCAATATGCCAAAGTTGCAGGTTTCATTTCCAATCAGGGCACATACAAGAATCAACCAATGAATGCATAACTGTGTGGTAAAACCAATTGACCTCTCTCTCTCTCTCTCTCTCTCTCTTTCTCTCTCTCTCTTTCCCCCCTTCTGTCTCTCTAAAATCAATCAATCAATCAATCAGTCAATCAATCAATACAAGCTTGGAGGCCTGTACCTCACTGGCCCAGGTAGGAGATAGCAAATTCCCTGCTGCAGTTGGCCAGGCTCTGACCTGCTTCATTCTCTCCCTGAGACAGAGCATCTCAGTGATTTAGACTCGGCCATTCAAAGTTTCATTGAGGTATCAGTGACCTCAGCATCAGTCCAGAGCTTATTAGAAATGCGCTCTGGCCCCACCTCAGCACCACTTGAATCAGACTCTGCATTTTCACAAGCTTCTCAGGCGATGCACAGGTAAGTTAGGGTTTTTGAGAAGTACTGTTTAGTGCTTCTTCCTCCATGTTGGCTCTAGAATCAAATCATATGAGGAGCTTTTTTAAAAATATATATTTTATTGATTTTTTACAGAAAGGAAAAAAGAGGGATAGAGAGTTAGAAACATTGATGAGAGAGAAACATTGATCAGCTGCCTCCTACACACCTCCCACTGGGGATGTGCCTGCAACCAAGGTCCATGCCCTTGACCAGAATTGAACCTGGGACCCTTCAGTCCACAGGCTGTTGCTCTATCCACTGAGCCAAACCAATTAGGGCATGAGGAGCTTTAAAAATGTAACCTGAAGCCCAGGTCCCATCCCAAACTAATTCAATCAGAATCTGTTGAGTGGGAGCTGGGCATCCATGTTTTTAGAAGCTCCTCACATAAATTCAAAGCCAGGAGTGAGTGGTGCTGTGTTAAAGTCCAGGAGAAAATTACTTTAAAGTCTATTTCAGAAACAGATCTAAGTTACCAACTCAAATTCATATATTACAATAAAACAACAAATATCTTGATTTCCAAAAAAATAATTTCACTGTATATCTTAATTGGTTCTGGACACATATTGATAAAAAGCACATGGGTTACTTTGTTCCGTGGAAATGCCAATAGAATATTGTCATTTCTGAAACCCCATGTGTTGTTGAGGAGAAATGGTAATCTTGGATTTACCTTCCTTCCAAGGTCATTCCTCCAACCTCTGCAGACGCTTCCTTTTTCCTCTCATATTGGTGTCTGAGAGCAGTCATTTATATCTTATTTAACCTCTAATATTTCTCTGTGTGGGTGCTAGTTGGAGTGGTGTCTGCCCAATAGACATCTTGACATTTTAATTCCTTCTGAGTTGATTAAGGAGTTATTCAAGATTGATGGAGTTAGAATCATCAGTGATGTCCAGCCAGTGTTGGTCAGTGGTTGAGGCCAACCCATGAACCAAGAGGTCACCGGATCGATTCCTGGTCAGGGCACATGCCCAGGTTGCAGGCTTGATTCCCAGGGGGGTGTGTGCAGAGGGAAGACTATCAATGTTTCTCTCTCATTGATTTTTCTATCTCTCTATCCCTTTCCCTTCCTCTCTCTCTAAAATCAATATAAACATATTTAAAAATAAAAGAATCATCAGTGAACAAGGGAGTGGGGGGCAGATTATAAAAATCTTCCCAACTACTTCGAAAATCATTGTACAACAGTCCCTTATTCTCAAATAAAACAAAGACCACATCTGACAGCCTATGAATAAAATCTGGCCTGCATATACATTTAAACATTTGTTTTGAATTAGCTGTTGAAAGTTAGACATTGAGAGATCACATATAAATTTTGGGTTCTGACTTCTCATAGAAAATAGAAAGAACTCACCATATCTTTTCCTAGTTTAAAGCCTTAGTAGTTAGAAAACCTAAGTAAGTTGGGAACCTCAATGTCCTTATCTGTGAAACAGGGATAAAGATATTTACTTACCTTACTGGTTATTATAAAAATGAATGGGGCCATATATGCAACTAATCCTGCACATTTTTTGAATAACATAGTAAGATATCAATAAGTGAAGTTCCATGTCATTATTATTCAATAAGTTACAAAGAATTAAATACAATAATTATGAAGTTAAATACCAAGAATATCTTATTTTTTATTGATGAGAATTATAGTATATAATAAAAGGCTAATATGCAAATCAACCGAACTGTGGAATGACCAGCCGCTATAATGCACACTGTCCACCAGGGGGCAGATGCTCAGTGCAGGAACTGCCCCTGGTGGTCAGTGCGCTCCCATAGGGGGAGTGCCAATCAGCCAGAAGCTGGGCTCACAGCTGATGTAAGCAGCGGCAGTGGTGGGAGCCTCTCCCGCCTCCGCAGCAGCGCTAAGGATGTCTGACTGATGGCTTAGGCCTGCTCAGGAGTGGGCCTAAGCCATCAGTTGGACATCACCTGAAGTTTCCTGGACTGCAAGAGGGCTCAGGCCAGGCTGAGGGACCCCCCCTCCCCCCGAGTGCACAAATTTTGCTCACCGTGCCTCTAGTATGTAATAATTCTGAAAGTGTTGTCTCTATTCTGAACTATTCTGTGTTATCTATTTCTTTGATTTTAGTTATTGCTTTCTAATAGAAATTTTCAATCAATTTTGTTTGTTTTAAAGTTATTCAGTCTAAATTTAAATTATTCTGATATTCATGTGCTCTGAAAAAAACACTTTCTATACTGGTGGGTATGGGAAAAAACATGTTGTTATTTCTAGCTTCATAGAAGTCACTCCATGTCACCTTAATGTGCATAACCAGTTCAAATTTCTCCTTGAATATAGACAGCATTGGCTAAAAACTCTTTTTTACAACAACTTTCTGCCTTCACTGAACACATTTTTAACTCTTTCAAGCCTGCTGCATGCATATTGATGTACAACTAATCTTAATATGATGTTTATAACACTAACCAAGAATAGTTGGCATCTTAGAAATAAAAGTACATTGATGATTATTATGTGTCTGAGCTTGGGTTGGGCAAGAGGCCAAAGAGAGTCTTAAAAAGCTTAATTTATTGCCTGAAAATTTTATTTCAGCTGTTTTTCTCTGGTGTGAGGTCTTGACTTTTGTGCTGAATTAAAATTAAAACAGCACTTTAACTTATTCAGCTGGTAAAACTTCTTGTAGAAATAAATACTATCCATTGAGTGAAGTCATCCATGATATCCACACTTGTTTATAGCTGCCAATGATTTAATTGAAACACAGCTGTAGGATTAAAAGCATATTAATGGTTAGCCTTTTCCAGCATTTTCACATCTTTTATCCAATAAAATCCTTGAATCAACTCCCTAAGACAGTTAATGAAATTCATTCATTAACATAAACCAGGTTATGCTCTGCTAACCAACAACCCCCAGAAGTCATTGACTTAACAAAATAATTTAATTTCTTGCCCACACAATTTCTTGGTCATTTAAATTCCAGGTGACTCATTGATTGAGACTTTTTCTGTATTATAACTCTACTGTCCCAGCACATGCACTCTAGCCTGAAGGGAGAGTGAGAACAGCACTCTCCATTAGAAATGCAGTGATGCAAGATGCTTTGTATGAAGAAAGGTCATGTCCTTTTATTGATCAGAATTTAAGGACCTGGGTTATGGGACCAGATGCCACTGAACTGCAGTGGGATTTGAGCACTATTTGAGTATCATTAGCCCCAGTATTCTCTTTAGTAAATGGGAACAGCAATATTTGCC
The DNA here is from genome assembly GCF_000147115.1 of Myotis lucifugus. Lineage (NCBI taxonomy): Eukaryota > Metazoa > Chordata > Mammalia > Chiroptera > Vespertilionidae > Myotis > Myotis lucifugus. Next base: position 933,200 of record NW_005871231.1, on the reverse strand, counting down.
TTGCATTCTGTGAGATAATGCATAGTCTGCTCTTTGACCATTATATAATGTGATACAAAAATAAATAATGTTAGTACATTATCAAGATATTCTCTATTAAGTCATGGCTATTGTGATGGTCAATTTTACGTGTCAACATGGCTGGGCTATGGTCCACAGTTATTCAATCAAATACTGACCTAAATGTGCTGCTATAATATTTTATAGATGTGATGAAAATCTATCATCAGTAAATGTTAAATAAATATTATCCTTGACATTCTGTGTGGGCCTGATTCAGCCAGTTGAAAGGCTTAGAGAGCAAAACTGAGGCTTCCTAAAAAAGAAGGAATTCTGCCTGTAAACTGCAATTTCAGCTCATCCTGGAGAGTTCCCTGGTGGCTTGCTCTATGGGTTCTAAGCTCGGAATCAAAACACACAGAACTTCATTATTTCCTAAAATGTGGAGAAATATGGCTGATGACACAATGGTCAACATGACTGGATTCCTATCTTCAAGGAACTTCTACTGTAATATAGTAAGAAGATGTCTGTCCAAACAACTACAATATAAAGAATCCTATATAATAAAGAGCTAATATGCAAATGGTCGTCACGCCCTCATGCTGTCACACCTTAACAGCTCAGACACTCAACATTGGGGAGAGAGGAATTGGGACAAGCCAGGCACAAATGAGCTCGTGAGAGAGAAACAGGGACCAGCCAGGCTGTGGCCTGGGAGAGGGACAAGCCACCCGCCCTGCGGTCCCAGGTGCCAGCAGCTGGGGCTGCAGCCCAGGAGAGGGACAAGCTGCCTGCCCCACGGTCCCAGGCACCAGTGCCTGTGCCTGTGGCCCACACGAAGCCACCCACCCATGGTCCCCTGCGGCTGCAGCTGGCCCGGGCAAAGCTGGCCCAGATCCTGGGTGCCTGCAGCTGGCCAGAGGGAGGAAAGCCCAGGTTCCAGGTGCCTGCAACCAGCCAGAGGAGGGAATCCTGGGTCCTGGGTGCGGAGCGAGGCAGAGGTGGTTAGGGGAGATCAGGCCAGCAGGGGAGCAGTTAGGGGCGATCAGGCAGGCAGGCAGGTGAGCGGTTAGGAGCCAGCAGTTCCAGATTGTGAGAGGCAGTCTGATATCCCCTGAGGGGTCCTGAAATGGAAAGAGTGCAGGCTGGACTGAGGGAACCCCCCCATCCCATGCACGAATTTTGTGCACCGGGCCTCTAGTCCTATATAATAAAAGGGTAATATGCAAATAGGCCAAATGGCAGAACAATCAACCAATCAAAGAGTAATATGCTAATGATATGCTAAAACTGCTCAACTGCTTGCTATGATGTGCACTGACCACCAGGGGGCAGACAGTCAACTGGTCGACCAGTCGCTATGATGTGCACTGACCACTAGGGGGTAGATGCTCTGACTGCTAGGTTAGCTTACTGCTGGGGTCTGGCCATTCGGGACTGAGCGAGATGGGTCAGACACACCCTGGAGCCTCCCACAGCCCCTCCCTGGGCCGATTGTGCACTGGTGGGGTCCCTCAGCTTGGCCTGCGCCCTCTCACAATCTGGGACACCTCAGGGGATGACACAGAGCCAGTTTAAGCCTGATTCTGCAGGCCATTCCTCTTTTGAGGGCACCAGATGCAGAGCTCATGACTGGTAGTGCTGCTGCGGTAGTGCGAGCCTCTCCCAATTGGGACTGATTAGGTGCTAGCCCATAGCAGGCACAGTGGGGCTGGGATGAATGGGAGTGGCAGGTAGGAGATGCAGGTGACATTGGACTGTGGGTTTTGGCCCAATCCCTGCATGCCACCCAGAGGGACCCCACCCATGCATGAATTCATGCACCAGGTCTCTAGTCTATATATAAGGCTAATATGCAAAGTGTCCCCTAGGGAGTTCGACTGGGAGACCTGGAGTTCCATCACTCACTATGATGTGTGCTGACCACTAGGGGGTGTCATGGAATGAAGGAAGGCCCGGGCCAGCAGCTGGCAGCTGTGGAAGAAACACCCTGGCTGGCAGCCAGAAGGAAGGCCCCAGCTGGTAGCCGGAAGGCCCCTATCGGCCCTGATAGCCGGCCAGGCCTCAGGACCCTACCTATGCATAAATTTCATGCACCGGGCCTCTAGTGCAATGATAAATGACTTAAAAGTGAAAAGGAGGGGAAAGGAAAGTGCTATTTTAAAACATGCATTATGTTCCACAAACTGAACTCGGGTCTTAAGGTCTTTGCATAGTTGATCACATTTAACACACAACCAACTTAGATCTGAGCAATTGACAATATTTAAGAGGAAATTGAAGGCTAGAAAATTGTAAGAATTTTGTAACATTTCCTAAGATAGCAGGAACCAAGACTTCAATTCAGGCATTTCTGACTCCAAAGAATATCTTTGTCTATATGTAGTGGAGAATCAGAGGACAGATGAGGATAGGGAAGGGGTTCAAGATGTGCATCAAATTTTGGGGAAATAAACCCTCTTCCACCCAAACTGGTGTTCATTTGCACATAGAATTTCCATACACAGAAATGCCTCCCATTCTCTTGGTCTACCTGAAACCTTCCAAGAAACCAACCTAATGGACCAGTTTATGACTTTATAACTTACACCCCACCTACCAATGTTTTTTCTTTTTTCTTCGCTCCTGAATCTCTTACATTCTTCCCAATATTTTCATGTGATCATTGCTAGATCAGTGATCCATTTGAGGATGGAAGAACCTTAGTAACTATGCACAAACTAAATGAAGATTTCAAAATTTACCTTATTTTCTGAACTTTGTGGTTCTGGCACCAACTCTCCTACGGCCTATGCAACTTTGGACAAGGGACAGAATATATAACTCTTAAATTTTTATCTATAAAATGAGTGGTTCCGATAGACTTTAAACCACTTTTCCAAGCTTAATATTTATTCATTATTTTGAGAAATCTCTTCTGGACCCATATGTACTAGGAGATCAGCTGGATTCATGGAAGTAATGGCCCACAATAGTGATACAGGGTTTAATAGGATAGAAACTATATTAACAGAAATTATATATGTATTATACATGCAATACATATATACTAATATATATGTGTACCTATATAAAATAACAGTGTATTGCTTTACATGTGGTAGGATTCAATAAAAAAAATTCCTTTCTCCTCCCTTTCTCTTTCCCTCCCTCTCTTTTTTACACAACTTTGCAGCCACTCTCAATGTAAATTTGATCTGGCACACCAGCTGTCACCCTAAATCCAGAGATGATGTGTTACCTGTCTAAATGGCAACAGATGAGACTCTTTGCCAAGCCCCTGCTCTCTGTATCACTGTGTCATTGTTCATCACCTCCTGGTGACAGATTCACAGTCCTCAATGGTTTCACAGACTGAAAGCATTGTTATTATTTACACTTAGTTTCTTCCCACCAGCTTCTAAAAAAAATAGTTTGTAGTCAAACAGGAGAAAAAAAGAAATTTGCATGCTCTATCCATCCTCCTGTTTCCTTAGATGGGGAGATTTACAAGGGCAGAAGGCAGTAATAGGAGGTGCACAGATAGGGAGATAGAAGTCTAGTTTCTATGGTAAAGGAAATGGTTTAAAAATAAGTGCTCTATCAATGGAAAGTGCTTTCCACACATTAGGCATCATTATTATTCTGTTATTTGGTTCACTTGTTTGTTTTTTTAATTTTACCATAAATAGTATATATACTTGAGAATATACATTTTACTCCTCAATTTAGTTTTCTGTAGAATGATATTTTATTGAATGTATTGGGGTAGCATTGATTTCAGGTATATAATACTATAATACATCTGTATATTGTATTGTGTGGTCACCACTCCAGATCATGTCTCCTTCTGTCCCCATTTATCCCTCCTTTACCTTCTTCTACCTTCACCCACTCACCTCCCACCCCCTGACAATCCACACACTGTTGTCTGTGTCTATGAGGTTATTGTGTGTGTGTGTGTGTGTGTGTGCGCGCGCACGTGTGTGTGTTTTGTTGTTTGTATTTGTTTTTGTTTGTTTGGGTTTTTTTTGCTTAACCCTTTCACCTTTTTAAACCCTGGACTCTTCTACCCTCTGAAAGCTGTCAGTCTTTTCTCTGTATTTATGAGTCTGTTTCTGTTTGTTTGCTTATTTTTTTAGTTCATTTTGTTCATTAGATTCTACATATAAGTGAAATCATATGGTATTTGTCTTTCTCTGGCTTGATTATTTCACTTAGTCTAATACTCTCCAGGTCTATCCATACTGTCACAAAATGTACATTTACACAGGGGAATACTACTCAGCCAGAAAATGGAACTATGAGTTTTGACTAAATATTACTACCATTATAATTGCCAGTCTAATTATGTTTGTTTAAACCATATTGCTTCTAATTTTAGACAACACATTGCATCCAGCACTAATAGATAATAGACAGCGTTTATTGGAATTAAAGAGAAGGGCAAGTCCAACCAATTAGAGATAACTGTGCTAAATAAGGTATTTTAAACAGCAATTTTTGTTGTGATTAGTATTCAAAATTTGAACCTAATTCTTGATATCAAAACTCAGCCTTTTAACTATCTTTCACCTAATGGTGCTGCATAACCCCCAGGCAGAATCCATCCTTTTTCAAAAGCAAAGTCTCAATAGAGTCGCCACACATCTGTTTGAACCATCCAAACATGGTTTTAAAAAAAGTCAATCAGCTGATCAAATGCACACATCTAATTCATATAAATGTGTGCATTTATGATTAGATGCATTACAGAAATGAGATGTGTATAAAAAATTGATATATCTACTATGAACATAGAAATAATACACCTGCATATCTACACTAATAAAAGAGAAAGATGCAAATTGACCATAGCTTCGCACCCACCAGCCAATCAGGAGTGAGTATTCAAATTAACCCAACAAAGATGACAGAAAGGCGGCTCTGGCCAGAGCGAAGGCGGTGCAGGCTGCCAGGGGAAGGAAGGCCCATTCTTACATGAATCTTCATGCATCGGGCCTCTAGTCTATACTAATAAAAGGGTAATATGCTAATTAGACCAGGTCAACGGGACATCTTTCGTTCGTCCTTCCAGACAAAGCCACAGTGGTGGGGGCCAAGGCAGAGGCAGTTAGGGGTGATCAGGCTGGCAGGGGAGAGCAGTGAGGGGTGATCAGGCAGGCAGTCAGGTGAGCAGTTAGGAGCCCACGGTCCCGGATTGTGAGAGGAATCTTGGATTGGAGAGAGTGCAGGCCGGGCTGAGGGGAACCCCTCGTCCCCACCTGCACGAATTTCATGCATCGGGCCTCTAGTACTATATAAATGAACATTGCACATTATAGCAGAAATGCATTAAAGAGAATTATTGAATTTATGTAATCTATACTACTGAAAAGGTAATATGCAAATTGGTCAGGATGCCATCACAGTAAGGACCAGCCGGGTGGGTGGGAACTTGCAGTTGGGGATGGTGGCGGGGACTTGCAGCGTTGGGGACTCGATGGCGGCTGCCTTTTGCTCAGGGCGGCCCTGGGCAAGCAGCAGTGGGGAAGGGTGCGGAAAGGTAGGCCCTGCGGAGGCCAGCCTGGACTCCCCACATGGTGGCAGTGGAGGCTGTGAGCACTCACGATGGCCATTGCCGCTTGCCCAGAAGGACCACAGGTTCCTTCTTCCAAGTGGCAGCAGAGCCAGTCTGCCAGGAAACCTCTACACCAGCAGTAAAGGCAGGTGAGCAAGGGACAGCCCAGCAGCGAACGCAGATGAGGGAAAGTCTGAGCTCCACAGCTAACAGTTCCCGGCCCTGCCATGCCCCACCTTGGCCTCCGGGATGGCAGATCAGGGGTTCTGAGAAAGGCAGCTCCGGAGAAAGCCACAATGGTTGCAGCTGCAAGGCCGGGGGCTCAAGGCAGCTGCGAGGTCCTTCCTGACAAAGCAGGCCAGCCAGGGCGAAGCTGCCCCGCAGTTGTTTATTCGCCGCTTTACCGGCGCACGAGGGTGTTATTTTTAAATGGAATGTAGTGCTGGCTGCATGGGAGAGTGGTGGGAGCTTGGAGCCGCAGCTCTAGCTGGGGGACGTGGCAGGGCCCACACCGCATCCTGAGGGCGCTGTTTGCTGGCCATCTAGGCTGTCCGCACTGCGGGCTTCCGGTCAGTCCGAAGCTTGGGCCGGGAAGCTGGATAGTGAGTTTCATGCTGTCCAAGCCTTGGTGTAGATTATGAGTTCCCGCCAGGGAACATTGTCTTCTCTAAGCCCGGGCTCCGCTCCCTCATTCACATTCTGGAAACAAAGCCACCTGCTTCTCTTTGACTTGGAAGCCACGCCAGGCCAGACTGCACGGCCAATGGTTCTAGAGCAGATTTCACACGCCCACATACTCACTAGCACACAATGCCCTGGCCGCAGGTGGACTCTCATCACCCTGCGTGGTTTGTGCCCTCCCTCTCTAGCTCTGAATGTCTCCAGTCCATATGTGCCCGTCTGTCTCTCCGGCTTACAGTTCTGTCCATGTACAAATGTGCTTCTGTTACTTGGGGTTATCTTCAAAAGCAGCGTTTGACTGCTTTCTGGGGTTGCTCCTCTGCGTGATGCTCCACTCCTCATTGCGGGCCTGTCTGCTGAAAAGCCCTGAGTTTGCATTTGGTTTATAGCCTGGTGGTGCGGACCCTGATGCAAAACAACTGTCAGCTTCAAATGCCCATGCGGTGGGGTTGGGGGTAGGGGGAGCTATATTACCTGGAATCTGTTGTTCAGCTCTGAGGATAACAGGGAGCCCTGGGCTTTGCACCATGATATCGCATAAAATCCAAAGAACTCTCAGTGGCTTCGTTTCCAATACTTTAACACACTGTAAAATAAATCCACTCTTTTTCTTCTCTAAATCTAAACAATCTTTTGTCATTAGAATGAAGATGTAGAAAGAATGTGTTTACACTAGCTGGGCTCTTGGCCATTAGATTTTCACTAAAAACATCTTGTGTCCATTTTCAGAATGCATATCCAAAGGCGTTCCAAAAAAATGAAAGAATTCAAGGTTCAGTTCAAGATTGACCCTCTTGGTAAGGAATGGGGGTAAGAGGCATAATACAGGCATTTCTCTCCAAGAGCTTACAGTCTTAGTTGGAGGAAATAAGACATGTAGTGTTAAAAAGTTCAATATTTCAAGAGTTAGAAACAGAACAAGACAAATACAAGAGTCATATAGTATTAGGCAAGTTTCAAATGAATGGAGGTTCAGTACTTCAAATGGCAGTGGCTATAAATGTTCAACTTGCTAAATGTGCATCTTACCCAAAGAACTTACCATTGTAATTTGGCCCTATGGCAAACCTTTGAAAACTCAGAGGTTGAATCTTAGTAATTGTTCTCTTTTATCCTAAAATTGCTTTGATTTTAAGGGCCTCCTTGGTCCTTTTCCAAATCCCTAAACCTCCCCCCCCAAGTTTTTAGTATATGAAAGCTGAGTAAGTTAAGGTTGTTGGTCAAGAAGTAATGCCATCATGACCTTTGAGGTAGAATTTTTGGTCAAACTTCCTCCACTTTCTTTTTATACCCTATTTATTTCTACAAATTAAGGTGGTAATTGTCCACTCTGTTTTGTAAATTCAGTTACTGGAGGAACACAAATTTTTTTAATGTTTTACCTAAACAAGTCGAGTAGATTCCAGAGCCCAAATACTAGGGACTGAGCATGCTGCCTGTCAGCAAAGTGTTCGTTTAACCTCTTGGGTTGGCTTTTATGTCTGTCTCAGCAATGAAGACAGGAAACGCAAATACAGTATACACCTCCAGACAGACACAGTGTGGGGCAAAAGTAGACTTACAGTTGTTTATATGGAAAGTAATACAGTAATTAATCTATATACATAAAAGGCTAAAATGCAAAGTGTCCCCTCAGGAGTTCAACCAGGAGACTGGGAAGTTAGATTGCTCACTATGACATGTGCTGAACACCTGGGGGTGGCGTGGAACGAAGGAAGGCCCCAGCTGGCAGCCAGAAGGCCCCGATCAGTCCTGATCGCTGGCCAGGCCTAGGGACCCTACTTGTGCATGAATTTTGTGCACCAGGCCTCTAGTTCTATATAATTGTGTGAGGATATGTATATTTGTTTAAATGTGTATTAAAGCAAGCATATATAAAATTTATGTGAACATACACACACACAGACACACAGGTATATCTGGGCAGGTTGTGAGAGACAGAGAAACAATGGTCTTTGTTTTCCACCAGCTTTAGTTAGCTTTGTAGTGGGATAACTTTTCTGCTTGCTCCTCATTACCACTTTCAAACTATTTACATATAAAAATAGCTTCCTTTTAAGTGTGTGCCATTAAGTTTTATCACCCATTACCCCCTCTTCTTTATCGCCATCACCAACTACTCCCTGAACCATCAATGTCTTCAGCATCTGGCTCTCAGCCTTCTTCTCTACCACTAACTCCTGTTTCCATTGATGGTCTTCACCAATCCTGACGTTATCCATTACGCTGGACTGTTGTCTTCTAGACATTCCAGCTCCAATGACCTTGGCCCTCTTCACTCCCATGTTCTTGTGCTCACTCCCACACTTCCCCACAGCATCTTGTCTCACCTATGAGTGCTGAGCCTCTAAGATATCTATTGTTAAGTGCCTCATTCTTTGCAATACTTTTGTTCTAAGTAAGAAGCCACATTTTCCAAATAAGTGCATTTTCTCCCCTGCTAGAAAATTATTTCACATGTTTGTCTTCCTTTAAAAAGAATTCATCATTCCACAGGTCCACGCACAAGGGTAACTGGTAACCACAGCTAATACTGCGTGAAGCCACACTTTCTGAGGGTCTACTAAGTGTCTTGTGAGTTTCTTATTTTGCCTCCAATTCTCCCAGTGGTCCTGCAGGGCAGGGCTGTTATTATTACCTTTGTATAGCTTAGAAACCAACAAACAGACAAGGCTCCGAACTAGAAAAGAAATATTTCCAGGTTTGCACAGCTAGCATTTTAAAGAGCTGGGGTTTGTACATAGTTTGACCAGGTCCTAAATATTATGTTCCTTATTTTAGACCATGTGACTGTGAATAGAAGAATCTCAGCCTGAGAAAGCATGAAACAGAGCATATATTACTCAGTTAAAGGGTATAGGGAAAGGAGCCAACCTCTAGACAAGGAAGATATTAAAGAACAATATGTTTTCTTATGTGCCTTTCCTCCCTGGTTTTCCTTCATGTGGCCTCCTCCTGCCTTTTAACCTGTACCTCAGGCCTGTGTGAGTGTCCTTGAGTAAAAACCTGGATGCACTACCTTGGTGATCTGTGACAATATATAATTGCTCTAGGATTCCCCCACTACTTGGAGAATAGCGAAGATCCCTAGAATAGCAGTCATGTCTTCTCACTCTGGTCTTACCTTATAGCATTCCAGAATTATCTACTGTGATGTGGATCCAGTAGTCCTCCAACACTTCCCATTTGCATACTGTGACAGATACTACATTTTCCCTTTTACCAAACATCCATCACTCTTAGGATGCATGGCCTTCTTCTGCAAGCTTTGAAGGCTTAGATTCTAATGAAAAGTCCTTGTTCTTCTCTGTAGAGAAAGGTCCTGGGATCCCTCAAAGACTCATGTGGCCATAGATGGGGGAGACAGTCTTTGACTTCAAGAGACTTTTTGGCTTGAATGCCATGAAAGCTGCTGGGAGGTTAAGAAAAGGACTTCAGGATGGAAGATGTGTGGATGAATTTTATGATTTTGTTGAATACCTCAGACTGCAATTGTTAGTTACAGTGTATTGCTTATGATGGTGATCTATGGCAATATATAATTGCTGTTAATTAATTTCATAAATCTATTAATTCATAGGTAGGTTTTCCAAGCATAAGCTATATTAGTGCATTTGTGTTTATGTAATTTTATAGGGTATAGGCATGAATAATACATGATTTTAATTTTAATCTTATTTTAGGACTATTAAAACTCCTTATCTCTAGGGAATATATTATAATAAAAGAGATTCTTTTTATTTGAAGAGCTCTTCATATTTTAAAAACATTTCAGGCCATTATATTACTTGATACTTAAAGCACTGCTTAACAATGCCTAAGAAATTGAAGGTCAGAGAGGTTAAGCAATTTTTCTTAAACTGCATAACATCCAAGAAGACCCTAAACTAGAACACACATCATCATATATATATTTAAAACATGTAGATGATTTAAAGTTCAAAGCTGTGGGTATTTTTCAGTCTATTCCTGGAAGTTGGGAGGTGGTGAGTGAAACACCTCTTTTTGCCTATTAAATTGTGAATGTATTTTTTTATTCAAATTTATATAATACAGAGATAATTCTTCATTGATAGCCTTTCTTCTTGGTGAAAGTCCATTCTATGTTTAGCAGAAATCATTTTGGTAACTATGCCATTTAGTTTTGATATTCCTTTTAGTTATATTTATATTCCTAAAAGCCTAATTCATCAGCAACTGCAAATAAAGTCACCATCATCATCACTCACAATATTATTTTCACCAAGTACAAAATATAAGCAATGGCTTGGCTGAAACATATTGATCGTATTTCTTGGGAAAATCATGAAACTTCCTCTGAGATACACTATTTGTCATAACTGTATTTTTAGCCAAGAATAATGAATAACTGATAAAATGAAATATGGTGGGACATAATTGGCAAATGGAGAGCATTTTACAGAAATCGCTCACAGTATTTTGAATTTCATTCCTAGTTATGGTTTATTTAACACTAGCTGAGCGCTCAGAGTCATGCACAGAAGATTGATGATCTTTTAGAGCAATTCCTAAGTGCAATATTATGTCTTAAAGAATTATGCCACTCTTCGAGGGTGCTGAGAGAGACGTTAGGAGGCATCAATAACAATTCAAGTTTTACTAACCATCTGCATTTTGTAAATCAACCAGACAGAGGGTTTCCTCATACACCCCCTGAAGGAACAACATGATCCTGAAAGACATTTACTAATGTATTTGTATAACAGTATAGTTATTGAAAGGTAATGACTTTGTGAATAACCCAAGGTATGCCAAGAAGGAGAACAAAATAGAAATAATATGGGGATCCACACAGGGGACAAATCTCTGAGTTTGATGTTGCTCTCAGTGTTTCAATTGGCATGTCCTAAAGCATCATCTTTGCTCCCTGTAGGGAAGTCATAAATATTCTGACTACTGAGTGTTGTTCTAAATAATTCTCCTGAATTCTAAACATTTTTATGAGGTTCTCTCAATATGTATGTTACCTCCAGGAAGGAATGTAGCCATTGAGAATCTTTAGGTCTTAGAACTGGAAAAGTTGGTGTTTGTAATAGGTGCTTACTATATCCTTTTCTCAGTTACCTTTTGCTTGTTTGCTTTCTGGGTTTTTTTTCTACTCTTCAGGCAGTGGGATATTGTGAAATTAGTGTGGACTCAGAGTCATAAAATTTGGCTGGAGTTGCAGATCTGGTATCTATTATCTTTAAAGCTCTGAAGAAGTTACTTAGCTTCCCTGTGCCTCAGTTTTTTTAATCTATAAAATGGGTATAATAATAGTACTTAGGACCAATGCTTAGGAAAATGACACAAAATAGATCCTCATTAAAAGTAAGCAATTATTATTAAGCCTCTTAGCCCCTTTGAATCACAGATTCTTCCTTTATAAATTAGAAACATACAATAATGAATTTACCTAGTTGTTGTGGCATCTGATCAAATAAGGGTAAGGAGTCTGAAATGTTTTGCTAAAATAATTTTCTTATCTTTGGGAGAAAGCAGATTGTTTTAGGGTATTGGAATCAGAGAGTTGGGTCCAAATCCTGCTGAAAAATATTCTAATTTGAACCAACCATTTGGTCTATTTGAGAGGCTGTTTCTATCTTTGAATTTTATAATAACTCTTGTTTATCTAGGTCACTGTGACACATTAAATGAGGTAGTGCATGCAATTGTATAGCTCTTAAGAATGCAAAAGGGGCCAGGCTGGCATGGCTCAGTGGTTGAGCATCAACCTAAGAACCAGGAGGTCACAGTTTGATACTTTGTCAGGGAACATGACCAGGTTGCAGGTTCATCCCCAGTAGGGGGCATGCAGGAACAACATTCTTATCATTGTTGTTTCTCTCTCTCTGTCCCCCTCTCCCTTCCTCTCTGAAATCAATACAAATATATTTTTTAAAAGAATCCAAAAGGGTCATGTTAATGTTAGCTGCTAATATCACAATTGCTAAGAAATAGTGAATTGACATCCCTTTTATCTGTTTCTAGCTCTCTCTCTTTTTTTCTCTCTCTCTCCCTTTCAAATGGGGTGGAATCAGGTATGCACTAATTAAAAGGAAGTTATAGTAGTTAAGTGTTACAGCTTAGAAGAAGAGAAAACTCCATTATATAGTAGTAAGGGCTTATGAATGAGATGGCATTTGAACTGTGTGGTAAATATTAAGAGGATTGAGTCTGTGGGAATGGAAGAGAGACAAGCAGCATTCATAAGAAAACTGTGATGAAATGTAGAGAGAGACAACTGGGAGCAGAAGGGGAAATATATGAATAAAAAGAAACTTTCTGTTGACTAGAGCCTTGTGTATTGCTGGGAAATTGATAGGTCTAAAATTGGCAGTCCTGGGAAGCTGGGCTTTACTCAGATGATATTGTAACGCCAGGGTGAGGCACTATCAAACTGTGCTTTACTAAGACATCCTATTCTTATCCAAGTTTTAGCAGAGTCTTTGGACTGCTGCTCATGTATGGCCATCTCTTCCTCCCACCCTATGAGGGCAGCCCCAGGACCCACCCACTTAGAACTTTCTTTATCTAGCTTTCAGTGGCACACAGATCCCTCTCCTTTCTCACTTCCCACCCCTGTAAAAATAACAAATACATGTTACAGGTGCAATATTCCTTGTCTTTTTTTCTATTCCACCCATGAAGATGCCCTTCTGCATCTCACAACTTTTGTAGATTTCCTCGATGCTCTGTGATGCCTTTTCAGATTATCCGAGAGATTCCACTGCCTACTCACTTGCATTTGACTGGTGCTATTCCTGAAACTCCACAGTAGCAGATGCCTCATGCTAAGTGATGTATTGGTTTATTTAGATGCCTGTTTCCTCCAAAAAACTGTGAGCTCCTTTTATGAAATTGTCTACTCTTTGGTTCTTTTTTGTAAGTCCACTTCACTTTATAGTTACAGGGTACGATCTTATAGTTATGAGATATAATGTTGCTGTCATTGAGTATCAGAAAATCAAATTTGAAATTTGTACTAACGTGTTCTATCCCTATAAGGTCTAATGTGTTCATGTTATAGTATACTCTAAGTCAGCCTATGCTTTGTGGCTATACTTTTGATGCCATATTGATTCATTTATTAAATACATATTTATTGAGAGGTAGTCAGATTATGTAAAAAATATCTTGAGCTGAATATTAATAGAATAGATCTTAGTTCTCTCCCCAGCTGAATCTGTGACCTTCGACAATCATTGAACATTTGCAGAAATGAGTGTCCTAGCTATGACTGGAGACATTGGTTGCATGTTCCCTGCGATTCCCTTCAGCTCTAGCATGCTACAATGTGCAATGTACTAAGCATAACTACATGTTCTTATGACTATCATAACAAACATCAAAGCTATTTTACTTTGGAGGAATCTAATAATCCCATCTTTCAACAGATTATAGACCACTGACACACACATAGGAGCTCAGTGGACATTAAAACACATAATGCACTTTATTTCTTATAGATATTAATTAGAAAATTCTGCCTAGGCTTGAAGTCAGAACAAAAATTCTTATTAATTAGAAAATTCTGCCTAGGCTTGAAGTCAGAACAAAAATTCTTATTACCTCTCCTGTAAATGGAGCCCTGTTGTAAATGGATGACTCCAGGAAGCTTAGTCTGCCATAAGAGTAGAATGGAAAATGGGCAGATATCTGGATATTTATAACACCAATCATAGGCCATACAAAATCATCAACTCAAAAATTAGCCTGCTATATTTGGTCAAGCATTTAATTAACTCACCCCTAATGCCTTGGCAGGGCCAGAGGAAATGATTTTGTGGCCCTTATAAGACCCCAAGTCCAGACGTCCTCCACCTCTGCTTAGGGAGTAGTGAGTAATGGGTAGCAAGGGAGAGGAAGAATCTGCCCCAACATTTTCTGGAGTGGTAGGAGGATTGAGGGGAATTTCTATTTCTAGGCAATAAGAGCATTAAGGTTAAGAACACTTTTCATCAATGCCATCAACAACAACAACAACAGCACACACACACACACACACACACACACACAGAATCTCTTTGACACAATGCATGCAATAAAGTTAATTTTAACAGAAATTATCTTTAGAACTTAGAATCAAAAGATGTCATTGAGATTTGGGAAGTTGCAGATATACATTTACCATTTGGGGCATTTATATTTCTGGTCTCATTCCCACCTCATGAAAATTTTATTATTAAAAATATTCTAACCTGTTCAAAGTATATTCATTGGTTCAATTTCAAAACGCATATATCTTCTAGTAAATGTGTTGACTGAACATAATCCAAAGGCAGAAAATTAGGAATCACAATAATAAATCTTTCAATGTCCCCTCTCTTTCTCTAAACAAATAAGTAAATACAAAGAACAATGGGTATGGTCTCTCTTTACTTCCCTGGACAGCAAACTCCAGCCTTGGCATCCAGTGTTCCTCCCTACCTTGCCTGCCTATAGGTTTCTGAAGCTGAAGCCACCTTCTCAACCTTCTCATTCATTGACACAAACTTCTCACAGCCTCACCTGTACTGTCTGCTCTAATCTTCTTTGAACTAAGTACAAAAAAATTTCTTTATCTCTTCCTTTCCCTTATCTGTCCCTCTGTTTTTCTCTTTCTCTCCCTCTCTCTATTCATCTCCATTGCAGTGTATCCCACAATCCTATGTTTAAAGACTTGTTTTACTGCATTTTAATTTTATTTAACTTCTCTCTCAAGACACTAATCTGTGTATTGCTCAATATTAGAGATATATTATACACATAAGAAGTTCCCAATAAATCTTTGTCTAATGAATGAATAATTGATACTTTTTTGATGTTTTAAAAAAATTCTACAGATGCAATTAAGTAGTTTGGTTTTATGGACAATTTTCTATATCCAAATATACTGAGGTTAGAATTTTGAAAAGAAGAAACTGAGACAGGGATTTGAATGCAAGTCATTTATGTGTGATGTGATTCCAGAAATCATGAGGTGAGGGAGTGAAGTGAGACAGGAAAGGGACAAAAGTCAATAAAAATTGTGCTGATTGACTGTTACCACTGTGGGTCACTGGGCCTGAATCTTGTTAGAATCCTCTGGAAAACTGCAAAGAGCAAACCTCAGGATCTCCTCTTGCCCAACAAGCAAGGTAGCTGAAGCTTTTAAGCACCCAACTCCCACTAATAATCAGTTAAACACTGCTTCTACATTGCTAATTCATTGCTACTTCCAGTTTCTCCTATGGGAGCCAAGTACATTGTAGTGGCCAGGAAAAGCCCTTGGACAAAAATCCCCAGGTGCCTGTAGCAGGCAGTCACCAAGTCAGTGATACACAAGAACACTGAGTGCAAAGAGGATGAGGACTGTGTCACAACAACATCTCCAGGGATGGCCCACCCCATATCCAGAAACTCTATTCATTGTTGTAAGCACATATTGCTGACCCTGTGCAGATGATGGATTTCTTATGTAATGTGTCCTTACGTGGCTGATTGATCTTCTTATTTTATTTTCCCATAGCAAGAGATCATTTTTCTGACTTTGCTAAGGTTGTTTTGACATCAGTAGCACAATATTTATAACAGCCTTGATAAACAAAGTCCTTAATGCAGGACACATGAATAGCTTCCAATCTTACCACCGTAGGCAGACACATTGTGCAGGTCCTGGGGTAGACAAAAAGAGGCTGGCTGCCCTGAACTGAATACATTCACCCAGTCTATCTGATTGTTCAGGGTTTCTACTGAGGTGGATAATATTTCTAGTGGGCATTGACCTGAGACAAAAAAATGTCTACACATTTTTGGTCCAATTCCATAGGGCTATCCTTAAGCATCTCCTTGATTTTCTTGTTTCATTATCCTCAACTTCCAGTCTTTTTTAAGCTAAGTCATTTACCAGTTGTCTTTGTGTGTTTTCTTACGTGTGACCACTTTTCCCTTCAAATTGATTGACAGATACATTGCTGCAGATCTGTTTGCCAAGGTGGGATGATGATGACCACTGTATTTCATGGATATTCACCATTGGGGTCATACTGCAGAAATCATCTATTTTCCATTCATACCAACGGATGAAATTGAACCATTTATGAGTCAGTTTTAGGCGATTCTTCTAATGTCAGCTGATATTAGTGAACAATCAATGGGGTCATAGGCATGAGCCAAAGAGAGGCATTGGTCACAAGAGTCCAGTGACATAAGGATGTGGGAAACCCATTTATATAAATTATATCTACTCTCCTGACCTGCTCACACCTAATTCTCATTTCCATCATAAGCAGGATTGATGCTGTGCCTTACAGATAATACTTAGTTCATAATGGACTCATTATACAGTATGAAAGATACCATATATGAGCTCATATATGAGCATATTCATTGCATACTCATTAAATGTCTCACAGAGTTTCTATGAACGTTCAGTGGCTATTCAAAAGTGAATAGTGCTCTGGTACAGAGAACACAGACTAGCTTCAGAGACTTGCCAGAGAACCAACATGGTGAACTACCATGGATAACAAGTAGATACCTTTACTTTCTTGAATGCACCCATTTGAATCACTTCCTGGGCTTATTGTCAAAAGCTCTAATCTCACTCAGAACTGGCAGCCTAATGAGTCATCTAATGAATGGGTCAGATATATATATATATTGTTAAAACTGGAATATCCTGTCTTTAAAACTCAAAATGACCATATAAGCACTGCTCCAGACTTTTAGTGGTAGAAAACACAAAGTGAAATAACCTGAAATGTATTTTGTAAGAAATGTCTCAATAGTATCCAAACTCTCAGACCTCTAAAAACTTCAAAGATACATAAGGTTCCCAAGACCTTGTAAGGTTTAATACCCTGTCCTCTGATGCGTTTTCAGCCTTTCTGGAGAGCTTGACATATCATGGGCATCAAGTTCAAGTAACACTATGTCATCAGTACGGAGCAGAGGTATGTAAACTATAACTCCAAGCCAAATGTGACCTGACACCTGTTGTCATACATAAAATTTTACCAGGACAGTCACACCCATAACTTACATAACATCTAGACTTCTCAATGGCAGTACTTAGTCATTGTGACAAAGATATTATGGTCTGTAAATGTAAAATATTTCCCACTTGACCCCAGCTGGTGTAGCTCAGTTGGTTGAATGTCGCCCCGTGTCCCAAGAGGTCACTGAATTAATTCCAAGTCAGAGTATATGCCTGATCCCCAGTAGGGGGTGTGCAGGAGACAGCTGATAGATGATGTTTCTCTCTCATCGATGTTTCTATCTCTCTCTCCCTCTCTTTTTCTCTGTCTCTAAAATCAATAAAAACGTATTTTAAAAAATAAATATTTTCCACTTGACCACTTAGAGTAAAAGTTGGCTGAGCTCTGCAATAGTGGGATATTATAATGCATACCAATGTGTAAATATGATCAAGATCCCTTCAATCTATACCAGTGTGTCCATATGATCAAAGTCTCTTCAATCTATAGAAAGACAGAGCAGTTTGACATAACCCTGGGAAAAACAGTGAAAATGTCCTGCTGTCTTTTCAAGTGAAAATGTCTCTTTGACTAATAATGTCTGATTCTTCTTCCTGAGAAGCACTGAAAAGTATAGATTGCCCAGATCAATAGCTATATACCAAGAGCAAGCAGGGAATGGTGATTTCTTCTAGAAAACTTACGACTCCACAGAGAAACTATTACTGGGGCCACCACTTTGTTATATATATGAAAGATTACCAATATCTGTCAAGATCCATCATTTTTTTCTTTTTTATGTACCATGTCTGTGAATAAAGCAGGATGTAATGAGGCCCACCAGTGCTATCACTTATTTTATTTCATTTTAAATCTTTATTGTGGAAAGCATTGCATATGTCCCCTTTTTGGCCCCAATCACCCCTTCTAGCCCACCTCTCTCCCCACACTGGGGCCTTCATCACACTATTGTCTGTGTCCATGGGTTATATATATATGTATACAAGATCTCTTCCCACCAACCACCCACCTCCTTCCATTCCTTCTGAGATTCGACAGTCTGTTCCAAGCTTCTGTGTCTCTGGATCTATTTTGTTCCTCTGTTTATTTTCTTCATTAGATTCCACATATGAGTGAGATCATGTGATACTTGTCTTTCTCTGACTGGTTTATTTTGCTTAGCATAATACTCTCCATGTCCCTCCATGTTATTTCAAAGGGTAAGAGGTCCTTCTTTTTTACTGCTGCATAGTATTCCATGGCGTAAATGCACCACAGTTTTTTATCCATTCATCTACTGATGGGCACTTAGGCTGTTTCCAGATCTTAGCTATTGTAAATTGTTCTGCTATGAACATAGGGGTGCATATATTCTTTCTGACTGATGTTTCAGTCTCTTATTCCTAGAAATGGAATCGTTGTGTCAAATGCAGTTCCATATTTAATTTTTTGAGGAAACTTCATACTGTTTTCCATACTGGCTGCACCAGTCTGCATTCCCACCAACACTGTACTAGCATTCTCTTTTCTCCATCATTTGTCATTTGTTGATTTGTTGATGTAAGCCATTCTGACAGATGTGAGGCATTGTTTTAATTTGCATTTCTCTGATGATTAGTGACTGAGCATTTTTTCATATGTCTCTTGGCCATCTGTATGTCCACTTTGGAGAAGTGTTTATTTAGGTTCTTTGCCCATTTTTTAATTGAATTGTTTTTCCTTTTGTACAGTTGTATGAGTTCCATATATTATATATTTTGGGTATTAATCCTTTATCAGATGTATAATTGACAAATATGTTCTCTACCTGTGCCTGTTTTGGTGTGGCCCACAGTTAAGAAAATTGTTTCCATCTAACTGGTTCAGAAGTTAAAAGAATAATAATACTTTGTGACATGTGAAACTGATATAAAATTCCAAAAATAAAGTTATATTGGGGCACACCAGTTCATTGTTTATGCAGTCTACTGTCAAGTGTCCCCATATCAATAAATTCTCCTCCATCCAGCCATATATTCTGTGGTAGCCTCCAGATCTATCCCCAGTCTTATTCTACTAATTCCTGAGAGTGTACTACCTATCTATTTTCAGAATACACTCTTTTGTTCTGGAGCCATGCTAACACTAAATATTGGTGTCATACAATAAAAAGAGAAACAGACCTTGAGAGGGGCAAGTATCATGTAGGTTGGCACTTACCTTGGACAAAGCCCTTGCATGGTCCTTATACAATGAACGATTCTTCTTCTTTAGTAAATAGTAGCAGACATTCTATAGCCTAACAGATTTAGGGAAACACAAGGATTCAAGGTTCTCAAACTCATCTGCCCAACATTCCCATCCAGATCTTAGAGTTCTATTATTTTCTTACCATGGCTGTAACTTTACTGTATAAAACCAGATGGAGTTGTGAATTAAGCCTTCATACTAACTCTGAAACCTTTATATCAAATATTGGGCCTGATATTCAGCATAGTTTATTCTTTGGCAAAGTTGAGAGTCTTTTTTTAAATATATTTTATTGATTTTTTACAGAGAGAAAGGGAGAAGGATAAAGAGTTAGAAACATCGATGAGAGAGAAACATCGATCAGCTGCCTCCTGCACACCTCCTACTGGGAATGTGCCCGCAACCAAGGTACATGCCCTTGACCGGAATCGAACCTGGGCCCTTTCAGTCCGCAGGACGACGCTCTATCCACTGAGCCAAATGGGTTAGGGCAAAGTTGAGAGTCTTTTAAAACATTTCCATTGAGACCTACTGCCTTTTACATTGTTCCCTGGGTGAATAGTTGGCGAAACTGAGAGTAATCATTTCTTATTTCAGAGCTCTATGGCAGTTGTTGTCAGTCACAATCCTTAAATGTCTCCCACTACCCGTATCTTATCACATCTGTATCTAACCCATTACCATCTGTCATGATTGACATTGTTTGCCATCTTTCCATTGGTCATTTAGCAACCTAATACCAGGACCTGGTTCCTATGGTCTACCATCCTACTTTAGTTTCCAATTATATCTGTGTTCACCATGAAGCAGATCCTGATACAAAGCTTTGCCTGCAATAGGTTTTTGTTTTTTAAATGCGGGGTCCAAGGTTGCAGCAGCAGGAAATGAGGAAGGGAAGAGAAAGGGTCTCAATACAGTGTGTGCAAATCAGCAGTTATGGGGCCAGCTGGGGTTTCATCCTCCTGGAGACCTCAGGGAGACTGTGAGAAAATGCTTCATTATTAGACACAAAACTATGTGGCACATATTGAGTTGAATGTAAATAAAACAGGAAATCAAAAGCCCAATCTTTCAGGGAGCAACCTGGGACTTGATGTTCAATAAGGATAAGTGAAATGTCCATGAATAAAGGATTAAAATATTCACAAATGCTATTTCGGAGATAAAATCTAAGGAGAAACTACATTACAAAAACTATCACTTTTAAATATGAAACAGTACATGATCAAAAAAATAACCTAAAAAGCCTTATAATGAAAAGTATGTTTCAAAATTTAGACTTCCCCATTATTGATCTTATTGTCTAGGATCATCTGCTGTAAACAATTGATGTATTTAATTTTGTATGGTAGTTATTACATAAATGTACATTGCCTTTTCAAATATTGCTTTAGTAATATTTGTGGTTCAACTCCTCCTACCTCCTTTTTCCCCTTCCTCTCAAATTTGAAAGGAACATTTTTGTTTACTACTTATATGCAGCTGCCTTTTCAATTTTAAATCTATATATTAATATTGTATAAAATTTGAGATAGAATCTCTTGAGATTAAGATAACAGTATCCTTACCCTTCCCTAGGAGAAAGGAGGTTCATTTGAGTCTTTCAATGACATAGTTTGACTTTCAGGGTTAATAAATGTATGTTCTGGCACACCAGTCTCCCATTCTATGTAACACCAATTGAATCAATGAAAAAGCCAAAAACAACAGAAAAAAAGGTGAACAAACTGCAACACAAAGCAAAGATAGAAAATTAATTCCATATCTAGTTAATATTCTCAGGCAGCGGTGAGATGTTTCCTTTAATATTTTCTTTGACTGCACCTTCTGTTGAATGATTTTGATGTTTTTAATATGCATCTTGAAGTTCTCTTTTTTTTGGGGTCCTAAGCCTGGATATTGACTATACAGAGAGTTATTCTAACCTATGGGTCAAAATTCATAACTAGAGAAACTGATTTTCAAGTTATAATGAAAATAATGAGCATATTTTACATACAAAGCCTAAAACAAAGCTATTGGTATGGGAGAAATGAAGAATATTGAAATAATGGGAATAACCCTGGTCTAGGAGCCTGGACACCTGGATTCAGGCTTCTGCTACTTCATTGATTAAAATTAATTTTAAACATAAACATGAGCATCTTGTTAATGCTATTTCTGTTTATAAGTGCTCAGATGAAAGTAATAAATAAGGCAAAATCTTATAATCTTAAAAGTGACAATTATGTAACTATCAAGTGTGATAACTAGAGAAGAAATGTCCAAGGGAACCCAGAGGTGAGGCCTCATAGCAGCTTTGACAGAGCAGGAGGTTTTCTGAAAGCATGTTTTTGTTGAAGTCTAAAGAAAGAGTAGGGTTTTTGAGGGGAATTGTAGTGGTTTATGTGACAAGAACATTTTGGGTAAAGATTGTTAACTTTGGTCTAGTGTTTAGATGGAGCATGATAAGTGCCAAACAATTTGTATATCTAGAGCACAGGGTCATCAGTCATTTTCTAAAAAGGGCCAGATAATAAATATTTTAGTTTTTGCAAGCCATCAACCTCTGTTGCAACTACAGGAGTTGTAGCATAGAGACAGAAATAGATAATATATGAACAAAGGGATATGGCTAGACATAAAGCAACTTTATTTACAAAAACCATCAGAGAGCAGTAGTTCGAAAACCCTGATCTAGACTGTAAAGAGCAAGGGGGTTTTGAGAAATTTGGGGCTACTGTATCAAGCAGGGACCAGACTATAAATATATATTTTTTCTTTTTGTATTGAATTTATTGAGATGACACTGGTTAACACAATCATACAGGTTTCAATGCACAATTTCACAGCACATCATCTGTACACTGTATCGTGTGTTCACCACTCCAAGTCAAGTCTCCTTCCATCACCATATATCCCCCCTCTACCCACTTCTATCTCTCCCTACCCCCTCCCCATCACAGCAACCCATACACTGTCATTCCTGTCCATGAGTTTTTTCTCTGGATTTTTTTTCTTAATCCCTCCACCCCACTCCCACACCCCCACCTCATATGAATGGAAGTGTTTTAGATCTTCCTGTGTCATTAATGAGTAGTCTTGGAAGGCTAGAAGCAATATAAAGAGATCATCAGGTTCATAATGTTACCTTCCTCTTTCTAAAGTCATGAGTAGATTAAAAAGGTAAAATATCATGCCTGCTGTACACACAGGTGGCAGAATCAGGGAAGTTAAGGAAGTTATCCAAGATCTCACAGCTAATAAGTGGAGAAGCTAGGTTTTAGGTCTGCTGTCTAAACTCACACTCTTGCCATCATGCTCCAGTCTACTGCAGTATCCCAACCTGAGGGCATGAATCTACAACGGTACTGGTAAGAAAGAAAGGCTGGGTGGCTGGGAAGAGATTAACCAAAGAACTTATATGCATATATGTATAATCCATAGACAAAGAAAATAGTGTGAGGAAGGCCTGGGGCAGTGGGGAGAGGGTGGGCTAAAAGAGGCCAATGGGGGAAAAAGGGTATATCTGTATAACTTTCAACAATAGCAGTAAATTAAAAAAATAATAATAATAAATAAAAATAGGAAGGTGAAAGAGAGTCAGATAAACCCATTAGGTGGGCATTACAGTAACCATAGCAAATAAAAATGAGCTGAACTAAGCAACAACAGTGAGAACCGGGAGATGAGGATACTTAGATGTTTAAGAAGTGATGATGTATGAGTAGGGGACGTGTTGATGAGGAAGAGAGAAATCAAGAATGATGCCAGGATTTTGGTTTGGGAAACTGGTGGTAGATACCGAGGTCATTCACTAAGATCAGGGACATAAAGGAAGGCTGAGTTTGAAGATGAAAATAACAACTTCGGTTTTGAATATGTTGACCTAGGGGTGCCCCTGTTCCATCCAAAGAGGATTTTCTAGTATATAAGTTTGTCAGAAAAAAAAAATGAGGCCCTAACCGGTTTGGCTCAGTAAATAGAGCGTTTGGCCAGTAAATAGAGGGTCCCAGGTTTGATTCCGGTCAATGGCATGTACCTTGGTCGCAGGCACATCCCCAGTAGGAGGTGTGCAGGAAGCAGCTGATCGATGTTTCTCTCTCATCGAGTTTCAAACTCTCTATCCCTCTCCCTTCCTCTCTGTAAAAAATCAATAAAATATATTAATTTTTTAAAAAAAATTAGGACACCAAGATAAATTTGAATTTTGGATAAACAATAAATAATTATAATATGAATATATAAAAATAGTTTCATGCAACAAGCTTAAACTAAACAATTACTTGTTGATTTACCTGCACTTCTATTTAGCTGGGCATTCTAGGTTCTTATTTGACTAATCTGGTAAACCTGCAAGTAAATAGTTTATGTATTTGTAATTAGGAGAGAGACATTGATATGAACTATAAATTTAGTGATCATCTGCATGTAGCTGATCTTGGAAAGTTTGCTGCTAACTAGTTAGCTCTCTGACCCTGGCCAAGTTAACCTCACTCCATATCTGCATAATGTGGAAACTTTATTAACTAATTTTCCTTAGCCTTTTCTGTTTCAAGATAATATATAATTATGAGTACACTTTCTTCAATGCATCTACTTGTTATTGTACTCTTAGCTAGTATGAACAAAATTTGCTATAATTTCATGGAGTTTACTGCCATATAAAATTTTAGGAAAGAGCAAATTATCATTTGCAAGCAAAAGTGTCTCTGGTTCTGCTTTTTTTCAATCCTTTTATGGAAATTAATGGAGAGCCATTCTGATATAAAAATGTTTATTTCTTGAAACCACTTTCTTTTATCCATTTGCTTTGGACTCTAAATTTTGATTTATACTCAAGTCACACTACGGTGATATTGATTCACTTGAACATATTTGATGTATTACATTTCTAAATGCTGCAACTGCAAACAAAACAGCAAAATTATTTCTCCTTCATTTTATTCTCAAGGGAGTTTCACATTTGGAAAACAATCATATTTGATTCCCATATAGGTTTTAGGTCCCATTCTAAATAGCTGGTCAGCTGAAAATAAGAAACTTCCAAATGCCAGCATAATGATGTTAATGTCCTCAACATCATTGTTTTAAGTGTTTATAAAATAAATTTAATTATATTTTGATACTTTAATAATATTAATAGCTATGACCAATTCCACTATAAAGACTTCAATATTGTATGACAATTTGCAGGTAGTGAAACTGAAGCTAAGGCTAGCTAAATGATTTACCAAAGATAGACCCCCTCCAGGAATGAAAGAACTTTAACACCAGCTTTCTGGTTTCTTATTGTCTCTTCATTATAACACATCTTCTTTCTTGATGTCATAGGCTTTCCTCACAAATAACTGGCATCATTTTCAAGGCAATTATTTTAAAAAGTGACATAAAGAATATTAGGTAAATCTAGGACAGATTTAAAAATAGGGTGGTGGCCCAGCCAACATAGCTCAGTGGTTAAGCATCGACCTATGAACCAGGAGGTCAGGGTTCGATTCCTGGTCAGGGCACATGCCCAGGTTGTGGGCTCAATCCCAGTGTGGGGCGTGCAGAAGGCAGCCAATCAATGATTCTCTCTCATCATTGATGTTTCTAACTCTCTCTTCCTTCTTCTTTGAAATCAATAAAAATATGTTAAGAGAGAGAGAGAGAGAGAGAGAGAGAGAGAGAGGGAGAGGAAAAGAGAGAGAGAGAGAAGCCCCGTTCTAAAATTGCCAGTGATGGGAACTCAAGAAAGCAATCCGTACCTTAGTCCATTGTTGACCAACCCAAATTGTAGAGAATGTATATCCTTATAATTCTTCACCCATTCATTATTCCCTAGGACCATAAGAATAAACAAAGAATGATTCCATTTTCCTTGTCTCCAAGTGAAATTCCTGTGAATATTTGATGGCCGCTATCTATTCCCATTAGTTCTTTTCATTTTTGCACAAGGCATCCTAGTTATTTAATTTGTTTTCTTTTTTTCATATAATTGGTCTTTTCCAGATTTTTCATTTTGCTGGGCATACTCCTCTGGATGAACCCTAAGTCACAAATTTAATCTCAGAGTATTTTTATCTTGTCTGTAACTACCCACTTTATATCTTTGTTTTTTCTTCTCTGTTTCTCTTTCGCTCTCTCTGTCTTTGTCTCTCTCTTGTCCCTGAATAAGAAACAGCCCACTTCCTTGTTTCTGGTCTTTCATTCTATGTTCTTGAACTTCAACACTACTCTATTTCCTTTTCTCCAGTGCTACAACCCTCACCCTTCCTTGCTTTTATTCTTAATCACGGTTTCTGTCCTCTGATTCTTGTCTCATGTCTTTCGTCTGTTTTCTTTCCTCTCTGAGACAGCTGCATATCAGAAAGCTTGGTCCTGTTATTAATACAGTACCAGCCTTCTTCATTGTCACTGAAGAACTGACAGCTACAATATGAGTAGTAAGGTCAGGCTGCCCAAAACTTGCCTGTGTAATGTAAAATCCAAGGGTAATAGGACCTGTTTTTATCCCTATTCTGCTTCCATTTTCCTACAGATCCCACTGCTTTAAAGTTCTGTGAAACAATATTACAGATTTTCCTCTTATCATCACACCTAGCATTCAGCGGAGCGGATCCCTGAAAAAAATATAATGAGGTTTCGGTGAGATTCTAAGTGTGAAATTAACCCAAATAGAAAAGGTTTGCATTCTGAAGAAGCCTGGAGGAATAAGGAGCATTAAATTGCAAAGACAGAATTGACCTGCCACATAGATAGATATTGTTTGGATGCTGAGAGGATAAATCTGAAGTGTCACTCTGCTGTCATTTTGGCACTTACAGAGCTCCTCATTAAATTTGTGATTAATTGAATAGGCCTCCTGAGCTTCTCACTGAAACATGGGATTTAAAACTATATATGAACCCCATTGAGGTCTAGTCACTAGATTTTAAAGAACTAAGAGAGGCACACCTCGGAGTGTGGGTTTGATTCTGACCACCACAATAAAGCAAGTCTGATATTGTGTTGGTGCAAGGTCTTGCCTTCAATTTGTGAAAAACACAACATCTGTTTAGCACAATAAAGCAAAGCACAATAAAAGATGTCTGTCTCTACATATTAACTGCTCAATGTGTTACTGGCATGGTGCTAACCATTTTGGGGCATTATTATTATTATTATTGATTTCAGAGAGGAAGGGAGAGGGAGAGAGAGATAGAAACATCAATGATGAGAGAGAATCATTGATCAGCTGCCTCCATGCTTGCCCCCTACTGGGGATTGAGCCCACAACCGAGGGCATGTGCCCTTGACCGGAACTGAACCCAGGACCCTTTAGTCTGCAGGCCAACGCTCTATCCATGGAACCA
The DNA here is from genome assembly GCF_000147115.1 of Myotis lucifugus. Classification (NCBI taxonomy): domain Eukaryota; kingdom Metazoa; phylum Chordata; class Mammalia; order Chiroptera; family Vespertilionidae; genus Myotis; species Myotis lucifugus. The sequence goes on along the minus strand of NW_005871231.1, from coordinate 906,492 downwards.
ACCAGTTAGGGCTCACACATTTTTAAAACTTTTAATCCTATATAATAAAAGGGCTAATATACAAATTGTCCCCTCGGGAGTTCGACCAGCCACAAGTTCGACCACTAGCTCTGACATGTGCTGACCACCAGGGGCCGGCACATAACGAAGGAAGGCTTTGGCCGGCAGCCAGAAGGCCCCGATTGGCCCTGATTCCTGGCCAGGCCCAGGGACCCTACCGTGCCTGATTTTGTGCACTAGGCCTCTAGTTTTAAGATAATTTTAGTCTTATGAAAAAGTTTCAAAAACAGTATGAAGAATTCCCATATACCAGTGGTTCTCAACTGGGGGTAATTTTACACCTTATCCCCCAAGGATATTTGGCAATGTCTGGGTAAATTTGTGGTTGGCACAACTATGTGTGGGTTACTACTCTCCTCTAGTGAATAGTGGCCAAGGATGCTGTTAAATATTCTACAATGCACTGGGCAACCCTCACAACAAAGTACAATCTGGTCCCAAATGTTAATAGTTCTGAGGCTGAGAAACCCTGCCATATATTTTTCATTGTTTCCTCAAATTTAACTTCTTACATAATCATAGTACAACCATAAGAAAAAGGAAAAATAGGAAATTAATATTGACATGTTAGTATTATTTCATCTATAAATGGTGATGGAAGGAATCTTGACTTGGGGCAGTGAACATACAATACAATATACAGATAATGTATGAGAGAATTGTACACCTGAAACCTATGTAATTTTGTTAACCAATGCCACCCCAATACATTAAGTAAAAAATAAAAAATAAAATTTGCAATTTCCCACTACTATTGTTTTTCTGATCCAGAATCCATCTGAGGATCCTGCCTCCTTAGTCTCCTTTAATCTTTCATGATCTTGATACTTTTGAGGACCATTGGTCATATGTTCAGTAAAATTTCCCTTGATATTGAAGAATTTATTTTTATTTTAAAATTCAGGTTGTGTGCTTTTTTATAGGAATACCCAGACATGATGTGTCCATCTTACTGAATCAGATCAAGAGGCAAAAGATGTTGGTTTTTTCCATTAGCAGAGCTGTTAACTTGGGTGACTTGACTGGATGACTTCTAGTTTTCTTCCCCTTTGTAATTAATAAGCATCTGATGGGTTACTTTGAGATTATGTGAATATCCCATTTCTCAACACATTTATCCATTAATTGTAGCACTTATTAATGATTCTTGCTTTTTAAAAAAGTTACTTAGTTTGAACAATGATGTTTTCTATTTTCGTCATTTTAAAAATATTTATTGGTTGAAATTCTCTTCTAAAAAAGAGCTTCCCGTTATCCTCCATGTGTTTGTTTATTCATTTTTTTTTTCATTTTAGCACTCACACAAATATCTATTTTTCCTAGGGTTATATCCCAATATAATATCATTATAATTATTGTTATTATTTTGCTCACCTTGTACCTTATGTGGCCATTGAGGGGGCTTTCCAGTTGTCTTTTATAAACTTTAAAACGTCTTTAAGTTTTGAGCACTTCCTGTTTTTCTGGTCCTGCAAGATGTTCCAGGTGCATCTTGTACTTACTTTGTCGGCCCAACCCTGGAATTAGCCACTTCTCCAAGGACTTCTTGTTCATTTTAGTTTAAAAGGATATATAAAAACAAAGCTTTTACAGTGAATTTGATAAACTGGTACTGGGGTATCATTGCTTTTAGCTCCTCTCAGTACACAGAGTTAAGAAATTAGATATGCTTACACATACCTATATTTCTATATCTATGTATATGTTTTAAAAACAGACATTGTGTGTGTGTA
>NW_005871231.1:735359-904599 GCF_000147115.1 Myotis lucifugus | reverse complement strand
TTGTAGATATATATATATATCTACAATTTCAGCATAGCACCAAAATATTCTACTTTTCCTCTTTGTTTATGTGTAACTTCTTTCTCTAACAGTGAGAAATCTGGCTCTCATTCTTTGCAATATATTTATTGATTAGCTCCATCATTAAATACAAATAAAATAGTTTTAGTAATGCTAATTTATATCACTGTGAAAACATACCTACTAACTATAAAATATTTGTGTACAGTTTTTTGTCTTTGGCCTTACAGTATGTAATAAAAAAAACTTTGTTCTGGAGTTACTTTATTATCCCTCTTCTCCTCTAGTATTACTATGCTACTTATTTGTAATAAAATTATGTCTCTTTAGCATCCCATTTGGGGTTTCCTTGTCATTATTGGTAATTTAGACATTTTTAGAAGTTATAAAAATATTAAAATTTAGAATTATACCAAAAGCTATGTTCAGAGAAGTGTCACTCTTCACACCCAACACTACCCTAGTCCCATCCTCCCATCCTCCCGTCTGTTTCCATTCACTTCTCTGGACAAGAAATCTTGTTAGATTTTATTTCCTGTGTTTCTTTTCATACAAATGGGCAGATACATGCATGCTTTCTTATAGTCACCTATGTTTTCCACAACAGAGAGCATAATATAGTCACCCCTTTTCTGTAGACACACAGTTTTGCTTAATTCTTTAAAGAGTGCTTTGAAATATTACAAGTAAAGCTATTTGAGAAACCCTAAAAATGATTTACCAAGAGATTCTTATAATTGGTTTTGGTCCATCTCTTACATGTAATAGGTTCACAGTCTCATTAGGATTAAACTTTATTTTAAAGTTGTATTCTCCCAGGATGTCTATTGAAATTACTTACCTACTTTCCTTAAAATCTTTATTGGCCCTCTGGCATACAAAATAAAATACAAACTCATTAGCCTGACATAAAAGGCTCCTTATGTTCTAACTAATTATCTGTCCTTATCACTTGCCACTTCCCTTTCCAATCCTTGAGTCCCGGAACATTTCTTGCACACACTCTAAGCCACCTGTTCTCAACCTGTTGGTCGCGACCCCTTTGGCGGTCGAACGACCCTTTCACAGGGGTCACCTAAGACCATCCTGCATATCAGATATTTACATTACGATTCATAACAGTAGCAACATTACAGTTATGAAGTAGCAATGAAAATAATTTTATGGTTGGGTCACAACATGAGGAACTGTATTTAAAGGGCCAGAAGGTTGAGAACCACTGCTAGCAAGCCAAAGTCAAACTGAGCCACAGTATAAAACAGTTTTCCAAACACACCAGCCATGCTTAGTGAAGTTTCATAGGCAGGATCTTCACTGATAATGAGGTATCTAATTGAAAAATATCCTTTAGGTATTTAAGACTAGTAAGTGTCACTTCCTATGTAACAAATGGACTCTCTCCCCAAGAACAAATGAGGATTATCCTTCTCTAGGTCTTACAGCTGCAACCTCTACATATTTTTATTTGTCACTTTGATTTTATTTCACTTTTCTCTTCAGTGAGCATAACCTCTTTGAAAGCAGGGTCCAAGTCACAGTCCTTTCATGAATATCTGAGAGATTAAATAATATCTGGCATCTTTTAGGTGACTAGTGAATTATTTATTGAATTCAATTACAACAAAAATGATTACTTTTAGTGATAAAAGTAATTATAAAAGTGATAAAAATGATTATAAGAAAACATTAATAGGGATTTCAAAATTTAGATTTAAGGATAACTTTATTAAAAGTTATTTTCTATAGAAGGTTACTTATATACACATTCCTATATACAACTTTGTTCCATGTTTGAGATACCAAGAACATTTATTTGTTTTCCAGCACAAAGTTATTTTGTGATGTTAATTTGATTATACTGTTGATTTTAAATGGATCACATTTACTTTTTAACCTTCTACTTTTAGATGATCTAGTGGCATTTCATTTTTATTCCTAGCAGCACGCATTCTGCCCTTTTCAAGTAGCAACTCCCAATATTCACTGGATAAGTACCTTTTTTTCCTCCTAGTCTTATTTTTTTAAATGATACCATCCCCATGTGCAGAGGTGTGCATGTAACCCAGACATGTTCAATAAGATTGTGCATATCCCTTCTCAAGACAGAGGCTTAAGAATAAGCATGGTACCCAGATATAATCAATAAGTATCAACTTAATGTAATAATTTGTTGAAATTTTACAAAAATAAAATTTTCTCATAGTAATGAGGTTGCTGTGAAGAGCCTGGAGCTTCTAGCAGATATCTTGTCCTTATAAGAATGAAAGTTTCCCCCTAAGAGGAAAGAAAAGCCAAGAATGGAAGAATCAAAACAAAACCTTCATTTCATTCACTGAGCACTTGAAGTGAGCTCTACTACTGGACGTTTTACCTATAAAGACCCCTTGTAGGTGTGACCGACTGATAAAGCTGTTGATAAAGACAGGAAAGAAATCTAAGAGCAAACTGCCTAGTGCGGAGTTTTCTATAAAGAACCAGAGAGTAAATATTTTAGTCTTTATGAGTAACATGATCTGTGTGATAACTGCTTGACTTTGTATATGATGTGAAAATCGCTACAGACAACACATAAATGGGTGTAGCAGTGTTCCAATAAAATTTTATGTATGAACATTGAAATTGGAGTTTCACGTAATTTTCATGTGTCTCTAAATATTATTTTTATTTTAAAAATGTAACAAGTATTCTTAGCTCATAGGTCATGTAATTACAGGTGGTCGGCAGCTCTTGGTCTATGGGCAAGTTTGCCAGCTCCTGTTGTAAAGTAGCATGCATCCTTACATGTAAACCAGGAGAGAAAACATCCCCTTTCTCCTAGACCAAGTTTTCTGATTTATTGGATTTTCTTTCAATCAGAGATACTAGACAAGTAGAACACATACAATAATATGCATATATAATATTGACCATGGTGTGTTTACTCATGGGGAGAATATATGCTAGAGTCAAAGGAAAATATACCAACACAAGTCAGTAGAAACAAAATGAGTGAAAAGATTAAATTACTGTAAGAGAACACTTTATATGTAAACTAGAGACCCAGTGCACAGATTTGTGCACCAGTGGGGTCCCTCAATGTGGCCTGAGGGGATCGGGCTGAAACCGCCATCCAACATCCCCCAGGGATATAGTAGTGCATGAAGCAGCAGGTGGCCAGGGAGCAGCCCATGCCCTGGCCGGGCACTGAGCCTCTCCCTCTCATCCCAACCCACTGCACCTGCTGCTGCTGCTCAGTAGGCTCGCTGCCGCTCTGCTGTGGTCTCTGTGTGCCTGTTTTAGGGCGATACCCACATGCCCATGACTGAGAAGCGGCTGCAGGCTCATACCCAGTCAGTCCCAATGCTGGTCCCAATCCTGGTTCTGGTCCAGATGGGGGAGGGGCATGCAGGGGGAGTGTCTGCGGGGGAGGCTCGCACTGCTGCAGCTGTGCTCACCAGCCTTGAGCCCGGTGTTTGGTTCCCTTTGGTCAGCTAGCTGAGCGGCACTTATGCTGTGGGAGTGCACTGACCACCAGGGGGCAGCTCATGCATTGAGCATCTGCCCCTTGGTGGTCAGTGTGTGTCATAGTGACCACGCCAATTACCATGTTTCTCTTTTATTAGTGTAGATAAATCCCACAATGGATTGATCTCATTAGTGGCTCAAATTTCTTCACTTTTCTTTCTATTATCATAGTCTTTGCACTATGACTTCACCAATAAACAACCAATTCTCAGACATGTGAATAAGACAGACCAGAACCAGAGGCATCCCCTGTCTGACCATCCAGTTGTCTGAACAACAAAAGCTTATATTTTGTTATGCTACTGATGCTTTGTAGCTGTTCCTTAAGAAGCACTATTGTGCAACAAGCCAATTGATATAAAACCTTATGGAGTGGCAAGCAAAGGTGCACTGGAAAAATGAAAAAGCTTCACAGCGTGAAACACTGGCCTTTCTTGTGGCCAGAAAAGTGAGATGAGCCAAGAATATTGTGGAAATTTCACTACACAGAATGAGGTTTTAGGAAAAGGCTAAAGTCCACGTGTACTGCCCACATGCCTTAGAATTTAAACCCAACTTTATAGTGAAGATTTTATTAAGCAGAGAGCACTTGTAAATGAAATGCAGAGTAATTAGAGGAAAGCCCCAGATTGGAGGAAAGTATTGAAAAAGAACTTTGTGTCACAGAAAAGAGTGAGGTCTGGGGCGGTGGGGGAATTGAGGTTGGAAAAAAAATGGTAAAAGTGGATTTACATTTCCAAGAGCTTCTAGGTATGGAATAGATAATGTGTCTCCCACTGAATCTGACTGAAATCCATGTCAACATTAGTTCATGCACTACCATGCACATAGTGTTGCCTGTGCCATTTGATGGCAAAGTGATCTGGAAGTAGCCTGGGGCAGAACCACTGGGAAGGGTCATTCTCTCAGTTATCTGTGTAAGAGGAGATCTGGGAGACTAACATCTAAGTGCTCAGATGTTTCCCCTGGCCCAGGACCTGAAGTGCTTCTGAGAGTTGGGGGTGTGAGGAGGTGGCAGTGGGAGAACATTGATAATAGTAGTGATTCTCACCACATCCACATTTACTATGTTCTTCATGTTCCAGACACTGAGCCGGCTAAGAAATGTACCTGCACCATATTAGGAAACCACCCTAACACAGTGTAAGGTTAAGTATAGCTAATATTCTCATTGGTTTATAGGTAATGAAACTAAAACTTAAAGGAAGTCAAGCCATTTACCTAAGGTCACACTGCTAGTAAGTGAAAGGGAAGCACCTTTAATTAAGTTGAAGTTTGAGCTTTAGTACTGGCAGAGAGGAGGGGACAATGGACCCTTTTCAGTACTCAGAGAAGTCGTAAAAGAAAGATGCTGATTCTGGGTCTTCAAGAAGGTGTCGCCGAGTGCCAGGGACCAGCAGGGTAGCATGGAAAAGGAGAAGCCATTCCTGGAAGAGAAAACAGCCTTTGCCAAGACTCCAAGGCACATGCCTGCAAAATGTAAGAATCAGATGGCTGGGAAGTAGGGCTCAATGTGGCAGCAGCAGTGAGTCCTATTGAAGAACAGTCGAGAAAAGAGAGTGGAGACCCTTTTCTGCCATATTCCAAAGTCTAGGTTCCATTTTGTAGGTCATAAAAGGCTCTTGAAAGATTTGAGACTGGAAAATAAGTTGGTCAGCTTTGGATTTTAGAATGTTCACTTGCTCTGACTGTGCAGGGAATAGCTTGGAAATGAATGAGACCAGCTTCATTTTCACACATTAGGAGCAGAAACAGTTCGATGTAGGCAAAGCATTTCTGAGTACCTTCAACATAGTCTATGAATACAGGGCCCGTTGGAAGTATGCTGGGCTGAGTACTATAAAGTGAGCTAAGAGAAATGCATTGGCCTTCGAGATTAGCACAAGGGAACATTCGTGTCAGACTTTGGATCTCTGCGAAAAAAGAGGAAGCTCCACTATTTCACCTCTTCACTCCCACTAGCTGCAGAGATGGAGCATTTTTTTGGTCTAAGATTGCAGCAGAAACAATCATACAACTTCTAATGCAAAACAGCAATTGCCTCAGCTGAATTCTGGGTTATCTTAAAGCTTTAAATTTTAAGAATCTTCACTTCCCATTTTGCAACCATTATAAAAATCAAATAGCTTCTTATCTTTTTATTTCAGTTCTGGTAATTAATCTTCTTAATATTATTCTTCCCCAAGGAGCCCTCAGTGAAATTGGGGTGCTTGTTAGAAATTAAAACCATTAAAATCTAGCTTCAAAATATAAAACTAGGACCATTTTATAAATCATGTTTGTGTAATAAAGTAATGAGATGAGGCTGCACACATACATGTACACACACACACATACACATGCACATTTCATTGGAATGTAATAAAAAAGATATCAGAACAAAATTTCAACAGATGTTGATATAGCTTTCTATTTGTTTCTATATTGGCAAATGTTAATGTAGCATCCATCCCTACTAGATTCCTAAGACTAATCTCTCTATCTCTCTTTCTCTCTAATTTATATAGCTAGAAAGTCTAGTTATAGCTATTTAAATATATATTTTATCTTTGAGGACCCATTAGGAATTCTTTATATGTGTGCATGTATGTATATATACACACATGTATGTATATGTCTTACTTTAAAAGGACTTATTCATTAATTTAATAACATTTTTGAACATCTACTATGGGGAAGGCAATATGCTAGGTACCTGGCATACTGTACCTAGTCAGACAAACTCAATTCCTGTTCCCATCGAGTTTAGTGGCATTGCATACCTTATTTGAGATGTTATCCCTTAATCCTTCTTTGGTGGCCAGGGCTGGGTCACATGTTCTCCTGGAGCAACTCTAGCCTCTTTAGTTTAGCCTAGTCTAAACTCTACTCAAAAGTCCACCCTGTGCTCCCTTTCCCTCAGATCCCGTTTGGGAGATAAAAGTATAAACTTCTTATCTGATCAGTGTGGCACAGTGGTTGAGTGTGGACCCATGAACCAAGAGGACACCTAATCTATTCCTGGTCAGGGCACATTCCTAGGTTGCAGGCTCAATTTCCAGTAAGGGGCAGCGGGAGGTAGCTGATCGATGTTTCTCTCTCATCTATGTTTCTATCATTATCTCTCTCTAAAAAAATCAATAAAAACATATTTTTATAAAAAAGAATAGACTTCCTAATTTGCCTGTGTGAGAAACCAGTTGTAAAAAGTTGGAGTCAGGCAGATGGGGATCAGAATGGCAGCTTTGTTGCTAAGAGAGATGATGCAGGGAAGGAGGGCTTAGGTATGTTACCCAACCAATGAACATTGAGCTCCACATTTAGACAGATTTTCCTGTGTGGTCACAGGCAATGCTAGACAATATCAGCAATGCACCTTCATCTCCAAATATTTTTTTTTTTACTTTAACAAATATTTATTGATCACCTAATAGATGTCAAAGGTAGATGAAGATATATGTGTGGTAAGTTTCTGGGCTGGAGAACTAAATGAAAAGAAACTAGCAAACCTTATGAGCACCATTCTCTATGCTGCAAAAGGAGCATGGCTTTGCCACTAAGCTTGTCCCATGGCTTAGAGTAGAAGAGAGTGTATGCGCTCTCTCAGTCAGAGAGAAAAGAGAGAAGTGTGTGTGTTAGGGTGGGGAGGGGGGAGAGTAGGGCAGGAATCTACAGTTCCAATTCAAGTTTCAGAAAGGAGTGAAAGAGCAAAACAGTCCCAAAATGTTATGTTTCATTGGTATCCTTTTACATGGAGATGGAAACAATACAAGAGATAAATCTCATTTGGTTAACCATAATACAGCATGACACATATCATTTGTTTCGTATGTTTATGGATTTGGGTTACTAATATATCGTTGATGATTTATTTTTACCAATATTCATATGAGATGTTGGGATGTAGTTATTATTTCTTATGATGTCTTTAACCGGTTTTGCTGACAAGGCAATTCATTGAGAAATCTTTCCTTTCCTCATTGGGAAGAGTTTGTTTAGAATCAGTATTAACTATTCTTTAAATGCTTAGTTGAATTTATCACCAAAGTCATCTGGTCCTGAGCTTTTCTTTGTGGATCATTGTTTAATTACTGATTCACTCTTTCTGCTTGTTGTGGGTGTGTCCAGGTATTATATTTAATTTCAAGTTGGTTCTAACAGTTCGTGTGACAGCTGGTGTCAAAGCTGAAGGGTTTCAAAACCACAGATAGGCTCACCTGGCTGGAGTCCAGGGGTGAGGCACAGCTGGTGAAATAGTAAAATCCATACCAGAAGGCAGGTGAGAGCCAGATAGGAGGTCATCCTGGGTCAAGAGGAAGAGAATAAATTGAAATTTAAGTGTGCTAATAATATAGTGAATGGAAAGAAGCATAGTGGGAAAGTTCCTGATGTATGTTTTTAAAAAGTTTTGAAAATAGTGGTGATGGGGCCTGATATTGCGAATACAACAAAGAACACTGAATTGTACACTTAAAACGCTTGAAATGGCAAATTTTATGTAATATATGTTTTACCAAGATCTTAAAAGGTTGGAGAAAAGGCATCTGTAGCTGGAATGTAGGGAATGAGTTTGAAAGAGGTGGAGGAGATTCAAGGAAAGCAGTTAAGATGAAGAAGGCTGACATTGAGTCCTCACAGACACTGCAGCATGTAGGGGCCACTCCCAAGGGTGGGAACCGAGACCCAGAGACGTTCTAAGAGATCAAACTCTGAAAGACATTCTGAGCACAGCTGGGAGAGAAACTCCCCTCTAGCACTCAATAAAGAAATGCATTTGTTCCAAAATTCATGCCCCTCTTCTTCCTCATTGCTCAATTTTGATGTTTAAATAGGCTTTGCCTTTCATTTTGAGGGCTCAGATATAAATTATCTTTTTTCAACTATGCATGAAAATTCCCATCAACAAAAATATTAACTATTCTTTTATTACAACAGTGCAATTATGCCACAGATAGTAACAATTACAGCGCATGCATTAAAATAGTCATGTTGTCTGATATTTCTGGCAGAAAAGACAATTAAGATATTTTCCTATTTAAATAGCAGCTATTCCACTATTTATCACATTGCCTAGTAAATGGATATATTTTATTTTTCTAGATTAAAAAGTTAAATAATGAATTTAAAAGGAACTTTCAAAAGTCTGTAAATTAATAATAAAATATCTATTTTATGAGATGCTAGTCAGCCTCATTATTCTTTTTGCAAACTCTTATAGTAAGTAAAAAAAATTGATACTTAAAACCTCATTGTAAAAGATCTAAAATGATAAGTATAATCAGAGGAAAAGTGCATCAAAACTGAAGTACCTTAGACAATGCTCTAATCACATTAAGCAATTAAATGCATTTGTCCAAAGAGAATGAATTCCAATGACTAAGAGGCATTTTGGTATTATAAAAGAATCCTACAAATTCTCTGATCAGTTACAATGGAATTGTCTTCCATTTGAAATAATTATTTCCATAATTGGACCACCTAGGGCAATGCAGTATTAGAATAAATTTGATATGATATTATGATGTTTACATAGTGAAAAAATATGTTTGATATTTGTCTGAATGCCTATAAGAAGTTCCAGCATTTGCATAGATCAGGATAATGATCAATCTCAAGGGATGGTCTTATTTTATGTAGAAAACTGCCTCTGTACTTTTATTTTGGTAGGTTTCTTTGAACAACATCTATCTGTTCATGATTGTCTGTGCAATTCATTTATTATCAGTCTAGTCCATGATAGAAAGATAGATGAGCTCAAATTTTAGCTCGATTCTTTTCTTGCTTTGCTTAAACTATTTGTTGACTACTGCTTTCTTGGAGGGATAAATTAGTCAGTGGGCTGAGTAGAGATTTGGAGTAAGATAAACTTGTCTCATAACTCCATTACTTACTGTGTGAACTTGGATAGATTATGTAACTCATGTGCTTCAACATCCACAAAACGGACATATTACTATTCATTCATATGTTTTTACTGCAAGGCACTGAGTCCAGAATAATATAGAAAATAAAAATAAAGTAAAACATTGGTTGTAGCTCTCATGGAGAGAACACTTCAATGAGAAAGATATGTAATAAATAAAATTATATTGTTATAAGGAACAAGACCACAGGCAGTGCAGTGCTGGGAAACTGGTTCTCTGGACAGAAAAAAAAAGCCTCAATTTTCTGATTCCTATGGTGTAAACATTCCCGCCATGGCCAATTTCCAGCTATTAAAGAGCTCACAAAATCCCTGAGTGTTTTATAAGCTTCTCTTGTGATTTAGCAGAAGCAGGTTCTCACCACCATTGAGTGTCCAGTAGAGAGGGTTTTCCTATTAAGAAACTTTGAGGAACAGCAAAAGTTTTAACTGAGATGGTGCATGTATGTTATCTAATAAAATTTTACTTCTGCAGAACAATTACTAGTATTTGTAGATGCCAGTGCCTTTTTATTCCACATGTTTACTTAAAGATATCACTTACCTCTATTCTATTTAAGATCTATATAAAGGTTAAAGGCTAGAAAAATGTTCTGTGTGTATTGGGGGCCTTTTACAAAACTATAGTTTAAATTATATGGTGAGCATTTGTATTTGCACTTAAGAGTCAGACTATGTAAGACATAGAAGGCAAAACGTTTTTAAAAGTCCCAGGAGAAAAGAATAATATGCATCTGTGATCAATAGATGGGATAAAATGGTCATCCAAAGGGCATTAATTTTCTCCTGGAATTCATGGTCACCTCTTGAGAGTAAATAGAATCAACATTTCTCCAAACCTTTTTGTTGAAACTTTCATTTATCCTTTGCCATATTAACTTTTTAAAAATTTCTCTTTTTGTTATCATTTTCAAAGTCATTATAATGTCATTCTTCATATTCTCCTTGGACTTCCATTAAACTCTTGGTCTTTATTTTCATCTTTTTCTGTTGTTGTTAATCTTCACCCAAGGGTAGTTTTCCCATTGATTTTTAGAGAGTGTGGAAGAGAGGTGGAGAGACCGAGAGAGAAACATCTATGTGAGGGAGACACATCAATTGGTGGTTGCCTCCCACATGCGCTTTGACCAAAGCCTGGGATCAAACCTGCAAGTGAGATATGTGTCTCTGACTAGAATGAAACAGACCCTTCAGTCTGAGGGCCAACTCTCTAAACACTGAGCCAAACCAGCTAGGGCTACACTGTATCTTTTACCACCACTGAAATCTCCAAAATTTCTAGGCTCTTCTGCATCCTGTGGCCCAGGCTGCAGAGCTGATGGCTTCACAGCATGAACTCTCTACAGAGCCATTTCTTGCTTTAGGCCCCATTTAAATCTGGCAGTTACGCATGTCACCTGGCTTATGGGACAGACCAATATTCTTCCAGATTCTGAAGGTGTCACACTTTTTTTCGGGGGGGGGGAGGTGGAAAGTGGTGGGAGGAGGTGATTCAGGAAACAGTGATTTGACCTTTACATGGAAGACTATCCTGGAATACCCTGCAGCACCAGGCCCTTAAAATTTTCACAAAAGGGGCAGATCTTTGAAACTTCATAGGGCTTGTTTTCTCTCTACTAAAGAACACATATGCTTTCAAGGCCTCCAGCATGCTCACCATCCTTGCTTATCCAGCATGAGGTAATGGACCAATGTGATATCCTGTAAAATTCCCCAAATGGTCTAAATCTCAGTGTATTATGATACAGAACAGAAAAATGTAACATAGCCCTAAGGCAAACCTGTGAAGGTATGTTGTCTTTTTTATATGAGCATTATCTGTTTCTAATCCTCTTTCTTGACTGGAATGGAAAAGAATGCATTTGCTAAATCAATAACTAAATGCTGTGTACCAGAGGACCATCATTCTGATAGGATGGCAGCTTCAAGTGCTCCTACTCGTTGGTTGAGAGTGCTATAGTCTAAGTCATTTTGTAGGAATCATCTGCTTGCTGTAGGGACCCAGCTAGAAATTATTTAGAAACTAGAGGCCTGGTGCACGAATTCATGCATGGATGGGGTCCCTTGGGGTGGCCTGTGGAGATTGGGACCCAGCTCACGCCCCCAGACTTGTAGCCCCATAGCCCTGCCTGGCACCTTGCCTTGGCCTAGCGCTGCCCCCTCACCTGCTCTAGCATCCCGCCTGTGGGGCCATCAATCAGCGCTGGGCACCCCGCCCAGCTCCCTCAGTGCCTGGGAGCTGGGCGGCAACCCTGCCCCCACCCCCTGCCAATGCTGCTGGTCGCCATCTGTGGGACAATTGGCAGGGCGATCAGGCCCTGCTGGCACCCACCTTGACCTAGCGCCACCTGGTCACCTGCTCCACCATCCTGCTGCAGTCCTGCTCTCCTCAGGGCTCATCTTGGCTGGCAGCATCTCCACTGCCCCCCACTTCCAGCGCCACATCACCTATGCCCACCATGTTTCACGTCACCCCCTGGTGGTCAGTGCCTGTTATAGCAAGCGGTTAAACTCCTGGTCAATCTCCCAGTCAAAGAACCCCCAAGGGGGCAATTTGCATATTAGGCTTTTATTATATAGGATATGCAATCACTCCACTTTGCATTTGGATAATTAGTGGTGGCATTAATCTCTGTCACTCTGCTTTTTTTTTAACCTCCATTCAGAAAGTGACGTATGGTGATGACTTATTTTACCATTTTGACTGGTGAGACAAGGAGCTCTACAGTCTCACTATAAGATTTTACCTTATAGACCAAGGACCCAATATCAAATATGTCAACAATAACTATATGTTCAGGGACTTAGGGAATGATCAATGGGTCTATGGAACCATTGGATCTACTGCAAACTGCACTTAGTCAAGACTCCATTTATTATATGGACCCATAATCCCCGAGCTCCAACAGGATGGTCATGACAATATGACAGGACTGTGGATATCAAGGGTCATTCAGACACTGGGTCTAAACATTCTTGAAATAGATGGCTATTTGCTTTATCCAATGTGCTGTCACCTGAGTAAATGGCCATAGTTTGTTTGGGCAGCAACGGGCAGAATTACTATATCACATACATGATTTATGACTTTTATTGGGGTAAATTTCTTTCAGTTTCTGCTCATCTAATTATACTTTCTTTTGGAAACAAACAAACAAACAAAAAACAAAACCTCTATCATCTACGTTATCTATCTATCTATTATCTATCTATCTATCTATCTATCTATCTATCTATCTATCTATCATCTATCATCTATCTATCTTCATCATCTGGCAGCATCCTAATGGATGTGGCTGTTCATCACTTTGCCACTAGAGATGCCCTGCTTGCTCTATTAACCATTTTCATAACAATGTAGATCAAGCCCACTTGGCTACTTACTCTAAGTCTTTGCCAGCACAACTGGGGTCTCTGAAGCAAGCTGTCTGCTAGAGAAGTCCCTCATTGGATGGACATGGCTAGGGGCTTATATCACAGTGTTGTTCAGTCATTGCCATGTGTCAGCCAATGAAGAACATGTTATCACCTCAAAACCTGTTATGCTCTCAAGCCGCTAATAGCTGTAGGTTGTCATTTAATCAAACTCCTCAGAGTTAATATATTGACATTTATTTTTTGTATATGGACCTTGTTTGCTGTAATTTTTATCAATTGACTTATTTTTCTCATTTCAGGGGGTGATAGATTCTTAAGGATTTTCTATGCTTACGATTATGTCATCTTCCAACAAAGACTGTGTTGTTGTTTTTACTTTAAATATTTATGGCATATCTTTTCTGTTTGCAGAAAATATGAGCAACATGTTCCTGTATACTCTCTCCCACACTTGCTGTCTTCAAGCTCATCTTGCCATTTTTATCCTGTAAGTTTACTACTAATGTTTTCTTTAAAATGTTTATTGGGTTGAATTTATCTTTTAGTATTTTCTTTTCCCTCTTTAATTTCACTAAACTTTAAAACTTACATAAGGATTTCACATCTATAATCTCATTTTATCCTCACAGCAGTTCTATGAAGCAGGCAGAACACCAATTTTTATTAAGTTTGAGAAAATATTTTAGTATTATGTTCAGCTATAATATAATAGCATATAAATACATTTACAAGGAAAGGTCTGCAGTGTTTATATATACTTAATATTTTAACATTTTATTTTATTTCCTGGAAAAAAATTACTTATTTTTAAATCTTGTTGTATCCTCTGCTCAGTAGAAGAAAGGGAGTTGGAAGGGTTCCTTTATTTTAATTTATTATTTTTTCTAAGTATGTTTTTATTATTTTTAGAGTGATAGGAAGGGAGAGGGATAGATAAATAGAAACATCAATGAGAGAGAAACATCATTGATCAGCTGCCTCCTGTATGCCCCACACTGGGGATTGAGCCTGCAACCAGGGATCTCTTGGTTCGTGGGTTAATGCTCAACCACTGAACTATACCAGCTGGACAGTATATATATATGTGTATATATATATACATATAAGGCAGGTTTTCCTCTGAGAAATTGTATTTTAAATTTTTTTGCATATGCTATTAATTGTCTTCACAGTTTTCTAATTTCAGAACCATTTGCTTTGTCATTGCTTAAAACAGTATATCATCTGTCTAAAAATTATCCAACAATTTCTGACTTTAATTAAATTTTCATTATTTTGCTGCAAGGAAAATGGAATTTTGTTAGATAAAATATACATATAAACTTGACCCTGAAATTAGGAGATCAGGGCTTATAATACAATTTTTAATGAGTTATTATAGGAAACCAATAGAAAAATGTGACAATGGATTGCAAAATATAATTTATGGTACTGTCCTTAATTTTCAAACTAATTAGACTTCTGCAAAGTTTGGTTCTATTAAATGAAGGGTGATTAAACACGAGACAGACTGCACAAATATGGCCACATTCAGTCCCAGCTTTTCAGGGATACTTTTGTCAATAATTCTAGGGACCTGCAGAGCTCTATTTTTAAAAATTATATATTTTCTTTGCTTTGGTGAATTATTCATCTTTAGCATGCACTTCTTTATAATTCCTTCCCTTATCCTGTGCTTCTGAGATTCATAAAGCTGAGTTCACTAACTGTATGACACCTCACTGCCAACCTAAGACTATCAGAAGCCTCTGCACCATCAGAGCAGCCTTAGAATATGCCATGCTCCTAGAGGCCAAACAAGACAACCTCACACTGCTTGCAAGTCCTGTTGCATTGTTTAGTCATATTGATATTAGTCAGGTTCTCCAGAGAACAGAACCAATGGGATATATACATAGAGACTTAAATAGAGATAGATAAAGATAGAAACATATATTTATTGTAAGAAATTGACCCTTGCAATTGTGGGGTGGGCAAGTCCCAAATCTATAGGGCAAGCTGGCAGGTTAAAGACTCCAGCAATATTTATTTCTATGCTTAAGTGCTCATGAGGCTGATTTTTTTTTCAGGAAACCTGAATGTTCACTGATTTAAGTGTTAATTATATCTGAAAAATACCAATATCTAGACTGGTATTTGACCCACTACTGGGGACCATAGCCTAGCCAAGTCAACACATAAAATTAATCACCATACCCTTCAATAAGATTCAAGACTTGGTGTTCCAGAGCAAGTGAATAGGGATCAGAAATAAAATAAAAAAACAAAAGGAAGAAAAACACATCCCAGAAACACAGTCATGCAAACACAGATGCCCAATACTTTAATTATCTTCATTGGTACTTTCTCTACTTAATACTTAAGTCAGGAATTAGGGTGTATATTTAGATGTTATTTATTTCCCATTCAATTTGTATAACTTTTATAGAAATACAAACAATATGATGCATAATCAAATGATATATATGATTCCCAGTTTTTCATTGCAAGGCAGAAAAGCTCACAGAGGTTAAAAAAAATTTATCCATGATCACATAGTTGACAAGAGTCTGAAAAATGTACCATCTGAAGATAATCAAAAGAACAGTTGAGGTTTGCTCTATCAGGAAGTTTTGGCTAAGAAGAGTTATCTCCTTCGATTTATGAAAGTAAAACAGGGAAAAGATAGAGAATATTTGTAAAGGGTTAATTACATTGGGTTGTGTGCTGGTTACAGAGGGAAGTTAAAGAAGGAGGGGTTGAGTCAAGTAAACAAAAGGATTAGAGTTAATAAACTTGAAGAGGTGAAGATTTGTTGAGATAGGTAAACTGGGATTGTAGACTAGGCTGTGGAATTATGGTGTGAGAGCAGTGCCCTTATCAATGATGTCAGAACCAGTTGTGTGAAGATGAAAGTAGGAACCTAAAGAAGCACAATGGAAAAGGTTTTTGAAAGACATAATGACATTGAGAGGCCAGGTGATATATGAGTTACCTATCTGTATATTGACATGTATATTTTCTATGTACTACCAACAAAGGAATTATGGTAAGAACACTCATGGAGAGGAGGAATAGGAGACAGCAGCCAAGGTCTTCAACAAACAGAAGGAAATGACTGTGCTTCATACAGAACCACATCTACATGGTACAGCCTTCAAAGTACCTGGAGGTGGAGAGTAGACAAATAAGTGAGAGGAATATTTAAGGAGTGGTGATGGTCCAGAGGCATTGAAGTATAAAAGCATGTCTGAGTAAAGGGTCATGGTTGGAAGTAGAAACAATAATTCTGCCACCAAGCACATGTGCTAGTGTGAGATGAAGGCAAAGGTACGGGAGGCCAAACATGTTCAAAGCCCAAACAACTATAGCCAACAGTTGGTGTTATAAGGAGGGAAAATTCAAGAGTTTGGAGCATTTGGTTTGGCAGATTTGAGATGATATTTTTTATGAATAGATCCTACCGGGAGACGAAAGCTATTTGAAGTCAGGTTTTTTCCTACCCAACCCTATTTATGCCAACATGATGGGACTACGCTATTATAACTTTCTACACACTCCTGTCTTTGGGAGAAAATATCTGAAATAAATAGAATTTTGAAGATAAAATGATTCCCATGTGCTGTGCATCAAGGGGTCACCATTCTCTTCTTCCAATTTCACAAAATGGGCTATTTCTTCTTTAAATGACATGACAGTGATGCCACTCACTGCCATCTATCATTTTGATGGCAAAAATCATCACACTCTTGGATCACAGATATTACAGAAACACATAAAAATGTGTTGACATTTCTCACTCATAATGATATAAGATTGATTGTTTCTATCCTTAATTTATCCAAAAATATATGTGAGAAAATTGTGCAATGACTGAGTCACAAATGACAGTGGCTGAAGAGCAAATTGTAAGACTTAAAAAAAATGCAGAAATTGTCATGAAAAATAATCCTATTGAGTGGTTCAGAAGCAAACCTGAAGAGAATTCAGCGATTCTTCTGAATTATACATTGCAATAAATTTGATATATAGCAACCAATATAAAAGCTGGTCTGATGTGGCATATAAAGACATGCATAATCTATTTTCTTCACATCTTAAAGCAGTTTTCCAATTCTTGAATTATTTAGAATTATAGAAGTCTAACACTGGTAAAATTTTTAAAGATCATCTGTATCCAGTTCATAATTTTATTTTTGGGTAAATGGAGGGATAAACAACTTTTATAATTGTCAAAATTCAGAAATCATACCTTTGTGTATGCTAGGCAGGATCCATTATTTACTAATTTTAAAATAAGAGTTTAATTTTGAAATTTAAAATGCCAAGAAGCATGTAGATTATAAGAGGATCATTAGGCTATTCTTTATTTCCTATTCAGAACAATGTTAAACAAAACTTAGATATTCTCACCATAGTTTCAGCATTCCACTAATGAGATAAATTGTGTTTTTCTAGAACTAAGCACAGATGGACCTTGCACTACTCAAATTCATTTGCTTCTTATAGTAAATTTATCATATATAAAAATAGCTACTTTAAGATCCTGATTGGTCTTCTTTCCTGGAAAACTTATATGAGAAGAGTTAGACAAATTACAACTTGTGACACTAGAGTTGGTCTCAAGGCTGTAACTGATCCTCATCTTTTATTCCCTCTGCCACTTATTCTACCAACAAAGTGAGCACCTCTATGGCTCTAGGTGACTTGTCTGGTATGACAACCCAGACCCTCACCTTTGAGGTGTCTGAATTTTTGGTTATCATGCCTACACATGCTTTGGCTGATGTATTTTTCCATTTATCAATAAGACTGATCATGAGAACACAAGGAGAAACTCCAGTTTATTATGAGTGCCAACATATTCTTGATGTAGGAGAAAGTCAACATCTTCATATTTGGGGTCAATTAAGCTTTGGAGTCAATTAGCCCTTACAGAATGATGATACTTTACATTGTATATTTGTCTCTTGACATGAGAAGCCTGATATGATTAAGGGACAACTATGGCTTAAAGTTGAATGGGGCTTCTGCTGTTTTACCAGTTAAAAACATTTCCCTTATAAGAACCAAAACCACAAAATTCATAGAGACTAAATCTGGGCTTATAGGGTATGTGTATTCCCCAATTAGGTGAATGGGAGTGAGTCATTCTTGCTTCTCCTTTTAATTACTGAGAGAATGTATTCTACATGTATAACATAATGGTCATTGATTTAAGATAAATGTTCTATCTTCATGAATGTACCCCATCTGCAACCTGGTATCTCAACTATATATTTAAGAGGTCAATCCACCATTGTGTATTCTCAAAATCTTTGAGATGGTATAATATGTGATAGGAACATCCAGGAATGCATCTGTGGGTTATTGGAAGCCAATTCTCCCAGGAACTGTGGGATGGATGTGTCAGGCCTGAAGGAGAGACATCTAAGGCACAGGACACATAAGTGGTATTCATGCAGCCTTCCTGATCCCAGTGTAGCTTGATTATAAGGTAACCCTGCAGACAATAATTGATTTTCTGGACAAGCATTTTACCAAATACCTACTATGTAATATGTGAGAGTTCACCATTAAGTAAGAAGCTAGAGAAAAAAAGTCACTTATGCAAAGGATTGCTAGGAAAGGTAACAGAAATAATATATCACTTACAAATTTGCCTGAAATAGTACTTTGTGTACACTAGGCAGTTAATGAATCTTGGAGTCTATATTTAGAATTTTAGAATGAAGTAATAGCTATCCCAATAATTTTGGCAACTGACTGATTTTTTTGCATTTGAAGATGAGCCTCTTTGTTTGAGTGTCCAGATTTTAAAAAAGGAGTATAGTTGGGAAAGACAAACAACAGAAGGTGGTGCCTATCTGCCACTCAAAATAATTTATTAAACCTGGGATCAATGAAGTGGTAATTGCAACATCTGGCACACTTTTACAGATAATTTTGTCCAGTAGAGTATGTTTGTTTGTTTTTCTGCAAAGTGGACAGCAGAATAATATGTGGGTAAGAATAGAATGGAGAAAGACTCCAAGGAGTTTAGTGAGATTTAAACTATCCAGAGAAGGTTATAATAAAGGGAAGTGATCAAGGACAAGAATAGCATTCATGTTGATAGCCTGGATGACAGACAACTATGAACATCTTGAATAGTGCCAGGAAGCAATGTTGGTACAGTGAACCTGACATATTTCAGTTGATCAAAGTAGTCCCCTATCCATTAGATTAAATAAACAGCAAACATTTGCATACTGAAAATAATGTTCAAATTCAGATGAGTGGCAGCAGTGTGGTCCCAAGTGTTCTATGTATATAGAAGCAATAGTTCAACCAGTTTTCACTTCCTCTCAGTGATCTACAACAATTGGGTGCACTGAATATTTTTTCTTAGACTCACTACATCTGTAGTTATGGATAATGATACAAAAGACTTGATAGAAATCTTGAAATGCTTAAATACAGGTCACAACTTCAAGATGCTAGATATTGATTGGCATGCAACGTGGTAGAGGTAGCATAACTCTCTTTTCCTCTCTGTTCTCCCAGTTGTGCACTGAAGAAGAGAGAGGATGCTGAGGGATTCCTGATGTTAATTTCTCTTCTAGCATTATTTTTGTAACATTTACACATGTGTGTGGTTTTTTTATGTATCATCTATTATGCAATCTAACCCCATTCTCTTACCTCCTACAAATAAAATTAATGAAAAGACAAATGAAAAAAAAAACTACTTTGGCAAAAGCTAAGAAAGGCTATCAAAATGACATATTATATAGGAATATGACCCAGGGACTTTCATAAAATAAATCAGCATTCAGAACTTCCTGATGATAAGTAGTATAATAAAACTCCTGAGACTACCATCTCAAATTCAAGAAAAGCCAGAGGATAAAACAGAGACAACGTTCCCATTTGTTTTCAGAACCTCTCATGTTGACTGTTTTTCCTTTCATAATGAGTCTTAGTCTGATTGGAAATAAACTACAAAGTCAGACTAAGAATATAATATTGAGTCCTGGTCAATGTTACTCAGTGGTTAGAGCATTGGCTGGTGCACCAAAAGTTTGCTGGTTTGATTCCCATCAAGGGCACGTACCTGGATTGCAGGTTCCCCAATCCCAGTAGGGTTTGTACAGGAAGCAACCAATCGATGTGTCTCTTTCACATCTGTGTTTCTCTCTCTCTTCCCCTTCCTCCCTCCTTTCCACTTTCTAAAAATCAATGGAAAAAATACCCTTGGGTGAGGATTAGTAAAACAAAACATAATTTTGAAAACCATGCTGTGGATTGTTCTCAACAGCTACATGACATGTATTGGCCGAGGACTTTTAGGTGCAGCACCAGAAAAAGATGAGCCCTGGTATAATGACCTCCCCTCCTTGACACACACACATTCATACACTGAAAACAATTACCTTCCTTTCGTCTTTAAGAAGGGAACAACAGAAAAAAAATGTGTCAAGGAACCCTCATGCACAACCTATCTGGCCAGGCTGTGGCCTTGATGCCAAAGGCCAGTTGCTCTGTCAGAAGGGGACCCTTCATAATAATCTTTCAGAAGAAGTGGACATTGCTATTCATACAGCACTAAGCAGAGGTCATACATTAATGCTGGTTAAATATTTTTATGTATTGAGTTCCAATTTTATTGTGGGTATTTTATAATCTGAATTTTATAGATGCAGAAACAAACATAGAGAAGATAACCTAACCTAACATACTGCTCGCTTTCATTGCCCTATGTTGCCTTCTACAACTTTGTGTTAGTCCATCTATTGATATTTGAGGTTGGATTGTAGTACATATTCAATCTCTTTACTCACTTCTGATACCAAGGTTGTCCTGATTTTCGAAAAATGGCAAACTGCTTTCTGTACTCTAAAACAATTTATATATCACGAACATTATACATTTCTAGAAAATGTATAAAATCTAAATAATTCAGTTACCTGAACTCAGAGTCTTTCTGAGAACTAAAGACTGATTGTCTGATATTTTGTTCAAAACTTTTATACCTGGCTGGTGTGGCTCAGTTGGTTGGAGTGTTGCCCAGGCACCAAAAGGTTGCTGATATGATTATCGGTAAGAGCACATGCTCAATTCCTGGTAGGGTGTGTGCCAGATGCAGGAGGCAGCTAAATGCTGTTTCTTCTTTGCCCCTCTCTAAAAATCAATTAAAAAATAAAAACAAAAAAGTTTGGCCTCTTCAGGATTTCTACTGCATCTTTACTTAACCAAACTGATTTATATGTTCCGAAAAAATTATCTATATTTGATTAATATATTTTTTACATTTATTTGCAGAAAATGTAGTATATTTTTGGTAATTTTATAAATATTTCAATAAGAAATGTTAGGAAAGTGAGTCAGCTATTATTGGTTAGTTTTTTATGATTTGATAGTTTTTTACTGAACTTGACCTAAGGATAGTGAATCAAAAAAATGTTTATCAGCAAGAGACAAAAGGAGAATGATGCTGCCATTTTATATTGACATGAAAATCAAAACCAAAACATCCAGACAAAATAACAAGCAGTTACAGACTTTCCCATAACTCGAAAGCTAAAATGTTCATTGTTTTTAATAAGAATGTTTAAGGAGACTAGAATTTCTAAATAGAAAAGTGGATGGGGTGGATCATCATGAAAGCATTTGTGTTACCCCAATGTCATGAAGAATGACCATGAGTTGTGTTTTTAATGTTATAGAAATTTGAATCAAGTTCTTTTAACTTACATTAAATCAAAGTTATATAATGAATAGACTATGCATCTAATTTTGTTATATAAGAGGCAATGTCAAATGTTCCTAAGGCTCTTTCCTGCATTCTTCATGTGGGTTCATTAATTTTTCCACTCAGTCCACATAGTTAGGGTTCATCTGCTCAGATTCAGGGGCATGAGGAGGGCATGCAAGATTTTTAATCTCATGGAGCTTGTGCTCTCTGGGGAAGACAAAAATAAACAAGACAATTATCAAATGGCACCCTCTTAAATGTGATTAGTGCTAAAAAGGACATGATCAGGGTGGTGTGAGAGAAAAAAGATGGTGTCTACTTCAGAAGGCTCAAGGGGAGTTTTATTCTGAAGAGGTGAAATTAACATGAGGATAATCAGATGAGAGTCAGTTATGTGAAGTTCCAGAGAAAGAGCATTAAAGAATATAGAACAACTAGAGGCCTGTACCCTCTCGCAATCTGGGACCCCTAGGGGATGTCGGAGAGCTGGTTTCAGCCCAATCCTGCAGGCTGGGCTGAGGGACCCCACTGGTGCACGATTGGGACCAGGGAGGGACCGCAGAAGGGCTCCAGGGCGTGTTCAGCCCATCTTCCCCAGTCCAGATAGGCGAGACCCCAGCAGCAAGCTAACTTACCGGTTGGAGCATCTGCCCCCTGGTGGTCAGTGCACATCATAGCAACTGGTCGAACAGTCGAATGAACCATCAGATACTTAGCATATTAGGCTTTTATTATATAGGACAAATACAAGAATTGTTAGATAAAAGAGGGTTTGGCAAATCCTAGGACTCTGCCTAGGTGTCCTAAGCTTTGGGAGTGATGGAGAAAGCAAGATGAGGTGAAGCTGGTGTGACACTGGTGGGTGGAGTCAAGATTCCAGAAGCCTTACAGAGCAAGCAGAGAAATTTCTGCCTCAGCTTTGGTGTAGTGCAAATCACAATTGGTAGGAGAAATTTACACCATTTCTATTTGCTGATGTGTTTCTTCTGTGTTCTAGACTGGGAGGGAGATGGGTTCCAACTGAAGTCTACACTTTAGAATTAACCTTGTGTCAAAGTAGAACACCAAGCACTCTGCATTTTGAAAGCAGCATATTTTGCCTTTAGCTATTCAATACATTTCTTGTTCAGGAGTTGTTCAGTTTCACATGATGGCAGAATATGATTTTGGATTTGTACACGGGACTTATGGATAGATTTGGTTTAGAAGATTAGATGACATTCTCTTTTTAGCAGTGTATAGGTATAACAGTTTATGTGACCTTACAATGGTGGAAAAACTGAAATTTAAGTCATTATTTAATTAATAATTTGTTCCCAGGGGAAATGGGTTTGGGGTTCATTCACACTTGAGAAGTAGGGTTGGAAGCACTAGAAAAAATGGGTAGAAATTTCTCATATTCTCTTTCTATTACCATCTTTCCAAATGTGTAATATTTTCTTTGCCTCAAAAGAAAAATGAGAAGGGATAGTAATTGCAAAGTTTTGCAATGGCTTTTGAAAATAAAAATTTTGTTAGAGTGGAATTGTTGAACTCAAATGTATTTAATCCACCTGGCATGGAAATATTAACTGTAATGACTAGTAAAATTAACATTTTAGCAATAATTACAAGAAATCACATAACTCCAACATTTTCTCGTTATGATATGTATTGATCTACCTGAAAACATCTCATTAGAGAGAGCTGTCATCCCCCACTCTTTATTGGTTTTCTATCACTGCTATAGTAAATTTCCACACACTTTGTGGCTTAAAACAACACAGATATATTATTTAATGGGTCTAGAGTTCAGAAATCTGACATCATTCTGTGTGTAAAAACTCAACGTGTTACCAAAGCTGACCTTCTGGTGCCTCTCAAAGGTGAAGCTGTTAGTCTTTGTCACCTTCTAGTGGCTGCAGGGGTCCTATGTCTTGTAGCTCTTTTCTTCATCTTCCAAAGGTATTCCTCTAATCTCTGCTTCCCTCATCACCTTGCCTCCTCTGCTGGGTCTCTCTCATAAAGACAGTTAACAATTACATCAGTTTGACCCACATTACCCAAGATAATTTCTCCATCTCAGGATCCTTAACTTAAACACATCTTCAAAGTCCCTTTAGCCATATAAAGTAGCATTTCCAGGTTCCTAGGAGGAGAACATGGACAGACTTGGAGGTGGGGGGTGGAAAGCATTATCCAGCTTATATATTCTGTAAACCAAATTCATACCTTGACTTATATTCTCACTCATATAATCAGTTCTCTATACGCCTTCTCCTTTTTCCATTTACAGAAATTTTAGTGATCTTTCCTTCAAAACACCCAAGAACATCAAAACCGTAGTACTAACCACAATGTAATTTTCTCTCTCTCCATAAAGTATTTGGATCACCTAGTTATAAATTCTAAAAAATAGTAAATACTCAATAAATGTATGTCAAATGGCTGAGTTAAGTGAGGTAATGTCTTCCTTAGTCTTCTGTTTAAGTTTTCCTTAAAAAAATCCTGTGTGCCATGAGGGTATAGAAAGTCTAAACAGAAGCATTTTGTAATATTGAAAATTATGAGCTTTCTCTCTCATTTTATTTTTTTCACATAAAAATGCACACCACACATCCAAATGACCTAGATTTCCTCAAGAATTTTCAAGCAGTTCATGACAACATAGAAAGTGTCAGCTACCAGCTGGGAGCCAGATAAAAGACTGAGCTGGTGCCACAGGGTGGATTGTGTTTGATAAGGACAGTGAGACAATAAGAAAAAAAATGAAAGTGGATATTTGGCCTCTTCTTTTATCTCTGACACTTTGTAAAGGTGCCCTCATTCAAAGTTAGCAATCTTAAGATTTTCAGCAAACAAAAGTGCATTTTGTCATTTTAAACTATTTGACTATCACTTTCCATTGCTTTAATAAAATCACAATACAGGTGCTTCTACTTTTTTCTCATACTTTCCAGAATGTCTTATGTACTTCTCCCAACTTTCCCACTCAGTAATACTCATCTCCATTTGCCTCATTTATTTTCTTTAGTGGGTCTAGATTCATCTCTTTCTTGCATGTAATGATAAACTTTGATCATAATTGGGTGACCGATGTTGGTCTTAGCTCAGTAGAGTGCCTGCTTGGGAGAGATAGGTGTACCAGTTAATAATGCGGATTTTTTTCAATAGATGGAGTTACACACATGTTGATATACATACTATTTGATATGCATGCTATTTTGTTGTATTGACAGCAAGCTTCAAAACTTCATATGTCAAATTTGCTGAAGGTGTTAACATCATAGATATTTTTATGCTTAAAAATGTCGAATTTTTGTGCCAAAAAAAAGAGCATTTGCAGGAAGTTTTAATTCATTACTTTATTTTGAAGAAAAAGTTATCAAATACTTCGGGAAGCTTATGGAACATGCTCCATCTCTTATGAAACATGCTCCATCTCAAGATACTTGTGAACACTGGTATAAATACTTTAAAAGTGATGATTTCGATGTGAAAGACAAAGAACGTCCAGGTCAACAGAAAAAGTTTGAAGACCAACAATTACAAGCATTATTGGATGAGGATGCATGTCAAACTCAAAAACAACTTGCAGAAAGATTAAACATTGCTCAGTAAACAATTTCCAATCATTTACAAGCAATGGGAAAGATTTTAAAGGAAGGAAAATGGGTGCCTCATCAACTGAACAAAAGACAAATGGAAAACTGAAAAGTCATCAATAAAATGTTGCTTTAATAGCACAAAAGAAAGTCTTGTTTGCATCAAATTGTGACTGGCCATGAAAAGTGGATTTATTTTGAGAATCCCAAATGCACAAAATCATGGGTTACTCTAGATCAACATCAACTGCAAGGCCAAATCAATTCAGAAAGAAGACAATGTTTTGCATTTGTTGGGATCAGGAAGGTGTGGTGTATTATGAGCTTCTAAAACCAGGTGAAACCATTAATACTGATCACTACTGACAACAAATAATCCAATTTGAATCACGTTTTGATCATGAAACTACCAGAATGTGCCAGAAGATATGGCAAAGTAATTTTGTTTCATGATAACACACCATCACACACTTCAAAACCAGTTAAAGACTTGTTAAAAGATCTTACCTGGAAAGTATTAACCCACCCGCCAGACCTTGCTACTTCAGATTACCACTTGTTCCGATTGATGGCACACACACTTTCTGAGCAGCACTTCAAAACATATGAAGAAGTGGAAATTTGGGTCTCTGAACGGTTTTCCTCAAAACAAGAACATTTCTATAGGGATGGTATCCACAAATTACCAGAGAGATGGGGGAAATGTGTAGCTAGTGATGGACATTACTTTGAATAAAGCACTTTTGATGTTTCTCTTGAAATTATTGTGTTTTCTTTGATTATGAAATCCTCATATTGGGTTAAGTTGGAATAGTGGGTGAGGCCAGGAAATGAGGTGGAGCTTTGCAGTTGGCACAACCTTGGCAGGCTCTGGAAGGAAATGCAGGTGGCCAGATGGTGGGAAGCATTGGATTCTTCAACATCGGTAGGCAGATACAGAAAAAAGCACATTTGATTTGTTTTAATGCCAAACTAAGAGAGTCTACCAGAAACAGCAACAGGAGATCAGGTTTATTACCTGATAATTTCTACATTAGACCCTGTGTCAGGTTCTTATATTTTTCCTCTTTCAATAACAGTCTCTGTCAATAAACCTGAGACCACCTTGTTTGCAGTCGAAGCTACTAAGTCTCAATGGTCATGTGCCCAAGGAATCACATCTAGTAGGCTGCAGAGTTGGAGTTCAAAGCTACCAATTTGGTCAATCCAATTCATATCACCTCTGGAATCATAAAGTTGCAAAGATATAAATGTGCTCTATCTTACGGTCATGGTGTACCATACGGAACTGTACCAGCAGCATGGCGAACCTGAAGGCATTGCAATGCTAGCCGATGAGAGCAACAGTGCTTATGAAGCCAGGCTGCCTTTTCAGGGGTTAAAATAGTTAAGAAAGATATATTATTTTGGGGGTATAAATGTGTGTGTGTGTGTGTGTGTGTGTGTGTGTGTGTGTGTGTGTGTGTAATGGGAAACACTAAGTAGCAGTGGGGATTCAGATGGATTTGTGTTATGATCTCAGCTCAGCAACTTACAACTGTGTAATCTTTTGAAAGGCAATTAACCTTTTGAAACCCTAGTCTTCTTATACATAAAATGGGAAAGATAATAAAATAATAATGCAAGTTAAATTAGTCAACTTGAATTAACATTAATCTGCATAGTACAGGCCCAGAATAAGTGCTCAGTAAATATTACAGTTTTTATTATTGTTACCATGTAGTACCTTTTCAAACTATAAATCAGAGTTGTTTAAAGTTCTTCAACACACATCTTCTTTACATTCTTGCTTTAACTTAGCAGCATAGAATCTGTAGATCTTGGCTATGAATTTTGTCGCCTAAGGACAAGCCTTGCTAATCAACAATGGATGATTTGGCAAATAAGCAAAGTCCTGTAACATCAAAACTAAACTTTAAAATATGGAGCAAGAGCAGACAAAGGAGACACAAATCATCACAAAGCTGTGTGATGAAGAGTTGGGAGAACTGGAGATATTTAACAAAGAAGAAAACTGGCTCAAAGAGTTCTATAGATAATCGAAGAGTCATCCTAACAAAGAGGAATTTGACATTTTAAACAGAGAACTATGTGCAATGGGTGATAGTTACATAGAGAGAGTTTGAACTTAAGTAACTATTGAAAGTTGAAATGGGCTGTGGTGTTAAGTAATGAGCTCCCTGTCACTAGATGCCAGTGAAGTATCAGTAATACTGAAATCAAAGACTCCTTGGGGGCAACTTCATAATGTGTTTATAATATATATTTTTTACTCTCTCCCTCTCTCTTTGTTATGATATATAGATACCACTGCTTGCTTGAGAGATTTTTTTTGTTTCTCCTGGTCCACATGAGATATAAGGAACCAGAGATTTTATGGAAAGTGTGGTGCCAATGCCTCTCTCCCTTCCAGGCCCAATCACTAGGATGGTGGCCCAAATTAGAATTTAAGTCTAAAGAGTTTGCTATGAGAGTATCTCTTTTCTTGGAGTATCCATTCTCTTTTGTCTTTGCAAAACAAGAAAGGTAACAACACGAGGTGGACAACCTTTTGAACTTATTTTTCTGGATGCATTACCCAAAACTACTAAGACTTACCCTAAAGCTTTCCCCATCTCTTAGTCTCAAATTATTTCCAATATTTTAAATTGAAAATTTCTGTCATGTTACATGTATTATTAAGTATATTATATCTATACTAGAGGCCTGGTACACAAAATTCATGCACTGGGGAGGTGTCCCTCAGCCCAGCCGGCACCCTTTTCAATCTGGGACCCCTCGGGGGATGTCAGACATCCCTCTCACAATCCGGGACTGCTGGCTCCTAACTGTTCGCCTGCCTGCCTGCCTGATTGCCCCTAACCGCTTCTGCCTGCTAGCCTGATCATCCCCTAACCACTCCCCTGGCAGCCTGATTAACACGGAACTGCTCCCCTGCCAGCTAGATCGCTCCCAATTGCCCTCCCCTGCCGGCCTGGTCACCCCCAATTGCCTTCCCCTGCCAGCCTGGTTGCCCCCAACTGCCCTTCCCTGTCGGTCTGATATCACTCCCAACTACTCTCCCCTGTCGGCCTGATCACTCCTAACTGCCCTTCCCTGCCAGCCTGATCTTGCCCCCAACTGCCCTCCTCTGCTGGCCAATTTGGTTCTGATTAGTCGGTTTCTATACCAGTCAGCATCAAAAGCTCCGCCTTCTAGGCAGTCATTGGCTCCTCACAGTTGACCCAGATTTGCTTCTGATTGGTCAGTTTCTATGCCAGTCAGCGTCTCTGGGTCTATCAATGGAGCCTGATCAGAAAGGCAGAGCTGATCAGCAGCCCCGGAGGAGGACTGGAGAGAAATGGAGGCAGGCTGCTGACCAGGCCTGGAGCTAAAGAGAGAGGCAAGTGCTGATCAACAGCTGCCACAGAGGCTACGAATCAGACCCTGCTTCTCTCTTTAGGCCTCTCTCTGGGCCTGATTCACAGCCCCCTCAGCAGGCAGTGCTGGGTCAGGTGACTGCAGCCATAGCAGTCAGTGCTGGGTCGCCATGGCAACCCAGAGTGGACTGCAGGACTGACTTCTGGTTGGTTGAGCCTCCTGGTCGTTGAGGATGTGATGGACCCAGGGTTTTTATATATATTAGGATAATCTATCTATCATCTACCTACATATCTATAACCTACCTATCTAGTTTTATATTGATAACCCAGGTCTCAAGATAACTTAAATCCTACCATTACTTCTTAGTCTCTTAAACATGTATTTTATTGATTTACTGGACTCCCAGAAAAGAAGGCCAGTACCCTTCAATATCTATGTTATTCTTAGTGTATATAAGAATCTCAGTGAGGCCATGCTCAACAGTTTAGATGTAGCCTTTATGAAATTAGAGACTTATATGTGGATTCATTTTTTCCACCCAGTTTGGTGTGGAACCCAGCTCAGCCTTTTCTGCAAATGCATACTTCAAGTGCATGGGCTTCTTGTGAATAATGGGTTCTATCCATGCAGGACTAGCACTTGATGATGCATAGTTACTTGCCACTCATAAAATAGCCATCTCAATTAGGGAATTGGCAGCACATCGAGTTGATGCCAAAGATGTGAAGCCTTCAGAATTTTCATTGCAGTTAATGACAATATGTTTAGAAAATGCTTCTCCAAATGAGTCACTAGCAAGAAATTGGCTTATTATTATAAGCCGTGTTTGGTTCTGAAAAATCAATCTTCCCTTCAGCTCTGTCATCTAGCAATTCATCGGATATTTAAAGCATCAAATGAGCTGTCTGCCTTTAACCATTCTTAGAAATTGTGGCATTTTCACAGTTTATCAAGTGACATTAGGCCATTATTACACAGATTGAAAACACAGCTACAGCAAAATAAATGAATAACTATTATGCTTCTTTAAATATAATAATTTTGTTCACTTTAGGCAGCAATGGTTAAAAAATAACTGCCTTTCTTTGGAGAGTAGAGATTCCAGGCAAGACATGGTTAAAAATATTAAGCACCATACATTATTTCAAACATCTCTAAGTGTTTGTATTGCACATTATGAAAACTTTGATATAAAATGCCACAATTGAACAGGAAAGTATTAAAAATGTCAGTGCTATTATATCACTCCTGACGACAAATTTGCCTTTTTTTTTTAAAGGTTGTAATGAGCCTGGTTCATTTTGCTTCCTATCATTTATCTTTTCAGTAGTAATGGGAAATTTCCCCCTTAGGCACAGCACGCTATTCTTGTCTTAGACAATTAGAAAGAAATGAAGAAGATCATAAAGGTGAGATATTTTTTTGACAAACAATATGATGCTCAGTACAGTAGCTTGTGCAACTTAGACGGAGAAATTCCAACTGAACTCAAGGACGGTGGTTTGTAATGTAGCAGGGCCTACAGAAAACATACAACAAAGCTTCCATTTCTTACCGCACTGGGAGGTGCGTGGGAAGCAAAGTTCAGATTCCGCTCAACCTTTCTTTGAATGCTTGATCAGCTGTCAAACAATATAATTTAACTGGAGAATGTGAAGTGCTGATCTCAAGTGCATTGAGGCTAGAAAAAACAGGAATGGAATAATTGCTGGGCTATTACATTTAAACTGGTAGAAAACACATTTTTCCCCAGCTATTATTCCTTGTGAGGATTAGCATTTGTATATTATACGTGTCTGGAACAAAGAAGGCTCATTGAGTGTTATGCCTCTGGAAGCAAAGGTGTTAATTGTGCTTTTGAGAGAGAACTGGAAAAGAGCAGGTGTTTTGAAACAACCAAAATCCAAAGTTTCACCTGCCACTCCCTGCTAATGTGAATGCACTGGGCCATTTAAACCCACTCAGACTATTCCATCACCTGCAAATGGAGTTATATATTAGTTTGAAGCATATAAAATTATTATTTGATCCTTTTTTTACCCATCAAAATGACAAGATACACTGTGGCCATGAGAATCAATGAAACAAACAGCCTTACAAAGAACACATGGTGCGGCACCATCAGTTCCCTTTCCTCTTTGGTAATGAACCCTCAAAGCTTTCAGAGGCTGCACTGGCGCCAGCACCTTCACAATAATAAGGAAGCATCTATAATGATGAGTATGGCCACACTTATTGATCAATAACTACACACAGAACTTTGCATGCATACATCTTAATTAATCCTTACAGGATGAGTTGAATCTTAAAATTTCCACAATGTGGATGTTCCGACTGAGACCAGGTGTTAAGAACTGACCTCAGGAAGAATAATTGAAGAACCCAGCATCCCGGAATGCCTCCTGAGAGGTCAGGGAGCTATTCCAAATGTTATAAATTGAATCCCCTTGTTTAAGCTTCCTTTACAAGCCTTTGACACTTAATCATGATGCATAGTCACATGATGTTTAGCATGTTTTAGGCATGTAGATGCTGTAATTAGTCTTCCAGGGTTCAATCCCAGTTCCCTAACCTTTTGGCTCTATGACCTTATTACATTGGATAAATCATTTTCTTTCTTTATTTAACTTATTTTTAGCTAATAGGTTTTGATTTCATAGGTAGCAGCCACCATTCTAGGCTTATGCTCGCATTACCGCTTAAATACCTATATCTATCCTGGTAGATGATATTAAGATTTCCATTCTTCACAGGTGAAACCTTGGGCACAGGGAACCTACATAACTTAAGGTCATGCAACTAGAAAGCAGCGCCGGGATTTGCACCCAACAGCCTGTCTCTAGGTCTCACACTCTTAACCATTATGCTAGATTTAACCTCTACTCTCTCCTCAATGTTTAAATGAGATTGAATTAGTATACACGAAAAGGCTGGGCACACACTATGCTTAATAACAGTTTTCTATTACTATTTGTTATATTTTATTTACTACTTTCTGCAATCCCTACAACAATGGGTACTGTTGTATGTGGTATTTGTCCTAATTTTAGATTAAAACAATAGAAACTATTAAAACAAATTGATTTGCCCAAAAAGACACATCAAAAGATCCTGGAACCTACAGCTTTTTACTCTTAATCCACTGTTTTTCTCAAAATTCACTCCTTTATTTTATTCCACTGAAAATGTTTATTTTTTAATTTATATTACCTGACACTCATTTCCCCAACTGCTGAACATGCTGTGTCTTACAGCTCACACCTGAGCTAATTTCCCAAAATTACCCTCATCCAGAGAGCCACTTTGCCCAATGTCACACCCCTTCATGCAGGTAGCATATATGCGACAACTAGTCAGTGAAAGGGTGTATATAAGACTAATCCCTTGTCTCAAGGTGGAAAAACTGAACTTCCAAGTTCTTGGTAGGTTCTGGAATGAGACAACTAAGGCTTCGTTTCTCTCTGAGAGGGAATAAGAACGAGGACATACCTTCTTCTTTTCAGCACTATGCCCTTTATTCTGCCAAAGGTCTGGATCCAGCGAGTACTCCCAGTAAAATCCCAGCACACAGACCTCTATTAGAGAACATTTCCTAGAGAATGTGACCTAAAATACCCAGTGTTTTTTTTGTTGTTGTTTGTTTTTAATATATTTTATTGATTTTTTACAGAGAGGAAGGGAGAGGGATAGAGAGTTAGAAACATCAATCAGAGAGAAACTTCAATCAGCTGCCTCCTGCACACCCCCTACTGGGGATGTGCCCACAACCAAGGTACGTGCCCTTGACCGGAATTGAACCTGGGACTCCTCAGTCCGCACACCGACGCTCTATCCACTGAGCCAAACCAGTTAGGGCTACCCAGATTTTAAGAATGAGAACCTGCTTTTCTCCTTACCTTAATGTGATCTGATAATAGAACATTTCAATGATTCCTAGATTTGGTTGGAGCCTTATTGACTGTGATTAGGGTTCTCTGATTCTGATCCTTGCCTACTCCACTGTGGCCTTTCAATACCTTCGGCCTTGTAACAGATCACAACGGACACAAAACAATAAAGCACAGGTCTTTTCAATGATTCTCAACAATGTCTCTCCATTCCTTGTCTTTGGTTTGGGTGTCTTTGCTACATTCCATTCATTTAATCTCAATCTTTGGCCCTTCTCACATGTGGTACCATTTCCATTGTTCTTGGCCTTTTGGATTTCCTATTCTGTGCTTGATCTCTGGCTTTGTACACATTACTGGAGAGAATTCACTTTTCTTACAGATGAGCTCTCTCACTCTGTTTTTCTCATGGAATTAAAAGCTCAACCTCTATCCCTTCTCAGAGCTAGATTCAATCACCATCTGAGTGGATATATTCTTATATGTCAGGATAAACCTCACCCTTTGAACTTCTTCATCAATTCTTAAATTTTATTTTTAATTTCTTTATTGATTAAGTTATTACATATGTGTCCTTATCCCCACATTACCCCCCTCCCCCCACTCATGCCCTCACCCCCCTGTTGTCTGTGTTCATTGGTTAGGCCTATATGCTTGCATATAAGTCCTTTGGTTGGTCTCTCCCCTTTACCCCCACCCTCTCCTACCTTCCCTCTGAGGTTTTGATGGTCTGATCGATTCTTCTCTGTCTCTGGATCTGTTTTTGTTCATCAGTTTATGTTGTTCATTATATTCCACAAATGAGTGAGATCATGTGATATTTATCTTTCTCTGACTGGCTTATTTCACTTAGCATAATGCTCTCCAGGTCCATCCATGCTGTTGCAAATGGTAAGAACTCCTTCTTTTTTTTACCACAGCATAGTATTCCATTCTGTAGATGTACCACAGTTTTTTAATCCACTCATCTACTGATGGGCACTTAGGCTGTTTCCAAATCTTAGCTATGGTGAATTGTGCTGCTATGAACATAGGGATGCATATATCCTTTCTGATTGGTGTTTCTAGTTTGTTGGGATATATTCCTAGAAGTGGGATCACTGGGTCAAATGGGAGTTCCATTTTTACTTTTTTGAGGAAACTCCATACTGTTCTCCACAGTGGCTGCACCAGTCTGCATTCCCACCAGCAGTGAATGAGGGTTCCTTTTTTCTCCACATCCTCTCCAGCACTTGTCATTTGTTGATCTATGGCATTTCTATACACCAATAATGAACTTACAGAAAGAGAGACTAAAAGAGCAATCCCATTTACCATCGCACCAAAAAAATTAAGATACTTAGGAATAAATTTGACTAAGGAGGTAAAAGATCTATACACAGAAAACTACAGGACACTGAAAAGGGAAATAAAGGAAGACATAAACAGATGGAAAAACATACCATGTTCTTGGATTGGTAGAACCAACATCATCAAGATGTCCATACTACCCAAAGCAATCTATAGATTCAATGCACTCCCCATTAAAATACCAATGGCATATTTCACAGACCTAGAACAAACTTTCCAAAAATTCAACTGAAATAAAAAATACCCCGAATAGCTGCAGCAATCCTGAGAAAGAACAAAGTAGGTGGGATCTCAACACCAGATATCAAGCTGTATTACAAAGCCACTGTTCTCAAAACAGCCTGGTACTGGCACCAGAACAGACATATAGGTCAATAGAATAGAATAGAGAACCCAGAAATCAACCCAAACCACTATGCTCAATTAATATTTGACAAAGGAGGCATGAACATACAATGGAGTCAAGACAGCCTCTTCAATAAATGGTGTTGGGAAAATTGGAAAGATACATGCAAAAGGATGAAACTAGACCACCAACTCACACCATACACAAAAATAAACTCAAAATGGATAAAGGACTTAAACATAAGACAAGAAACCATAAAAATACTAGAGGAATCCACAGGCAGCAAAATCTCAGACATATCCCTAAGCAATTTCTTCACTGATAATGCTCCTAGGGCAATGGAAACTAAAGAGAAAATAAACAAATGGGACTACCTCAAAAATAAAAAGCTTTTGCACAGCAAAGGAAATCATCAACAAAACAACAAGAAAGCCCACTGCATGGGAGAACATATTTGCCAATGTTATCACCAATAAGGGTTAAATCTCCAACATTTACAGGGAACTCATGCAACTTAACAAAAGGAAGATAAACAACCAAATCAAAAAATGGGCAATGGACCTAAATAGATACTTTATAAAAGAAGACAAAAGAAAGGCCAAGAGACATATGAAAACATGCTCAAAGTCACTAATCATCTGAGAGATGCAAATCAAAACGACAATGCGGTACCATCTCACACCTGTCAGAATGGCTATCATCAACAAAATCTCAAATTTTATTGCATGAAACTAGTCTTTATCATAACTTGTTAAAAGTGTTTCTCAAGAAAAGAAAAACCTTTTTTAAATTCATTTGATAAAATTTCCTTTCTAAACTCCCCTTAAATGATCAACTTTTTTTTTTACATGTTAAAGGCTCTCATAATTTCTGCAATCAAGACATTTCTGTATGCTTATCTTACTTCCCCTAGTTATTTCCCAAATCTGAATTGACCCCAGGATGCTTTTTGTTTCTCTGTTTTGTAAAATATCTGGCAGCCTTTCATAGGGCTAATAGTTTGCCTTGGAACAAATTTGGGGAACACAAATCTAGTTCTACCTCTGACCCAATTTAGGAACCTCTTCTATATCTAGGGGTGATTCTCTAATGAGGGGAGATATTTACTACACTTGAATTTCACTTGACGTTTGCTTTTTATTTCAGATATTTGAGTTAACTTTTTGCCTACAGGTAGAGGGCATGGAAATGAATACAAAGGCAGTATCATACATCATATCTCCTTTGTGCTTCAGGAGAGAACAGCCCTACTTGAAGGGAATTTAATGAGTAGGGGCCAGGCTGGCCCTCTAGCTTTGTCATGAACACCTCCAGGGAATAAAAAAAATATGCCTTTCAGAAGGCAGACAATTTCACTGCTCGACTGCTCTAATTATTATATATTATCTTCATTGTAAATTCTATACACCTACCCTAGAGAGAAAATGAGTTTTATTATTATTATATATTTTTAATAATGTGCCATCCCTAAGAGATTTCAAGTTACCCAGCTTGCCCTATCCAGGACTTTTGTCTCCAGATGAAACATAAATGAATTACTTGTTATTCCACAGATGGCATGTTTTACAGAATCCTTTTAGAATATCTTCCTCACATGGTCATATGCTGGTTTACTACTAGAATTAATATCTCCCACTCTTAGTGACTCCTAGATCCCATATTTCTACAACAACATTCAGTTGTCCAGGCAGATACTAGTACTCAAAGGTGAACCAAAATGGAATGAGATGCTGCCTCATTATTGTTTCAGAGGAGTGAGTCTAGCTTGCATTTTCTTTCTAGGGTTTCTCTTTCAATAAAGGATTAAATGAGAAAATAGATAAGACTCCTATTTTTATTCTTAACTATGATTAAAGACTCCCTGTGATGGATGCATTCTTTTGTGATTTGCATACCAGCTGACATATGTGTCATTTAAGAAATGGGAACCAGAGGATTGGGAATTACTCAATACTACTAAGTTTTCCCTGGGAAATGAAAAGTCAACACCTATTTTGCTTTCCTTCCCCAACGTACGGAATTACCATAGTTCTTGCCAATATTTGACATTTTATACTTCAAACAAATTACTCATAGGCACAAAGCCATTTCACACAGATTTTCTTCCTTAAACAAAATGTCATTGAGAGGAAATCACAAGACAGAAAATCACTGCTTTCTCAATGACTTATTGTGGTGGAGGTCCTGCATTGGGAGCAGGTATAGTTTGATAACCAATAACATTGAACATGATGTGTCAGTAAATAGAAATGAACTACTGAATCCCATTTGCTACAGATATCAAAATAGGACAATAAAAAGACAAAACAGAGAATAATTTAGAAGTATTAGCTTAATTAACAAAGCAAGATAATGAAGCCTGTTTAACTATAATATTGATTTTCCTTTTCAGTCCATGTTTATTTCCTTCCTCCCAAAGAGAAAGTTAAATATAAATTATGGTGTTTAAATCTATCTTGTTATCCTATGCCTAATCTAGTCTATAATGACTCTGCATGCTGGATAGCTCTCATGGACACCACTTTATTTTGTTTGCAATAGAAGACAAAAATGAGAGGGAAAAGCAATGCTTTCATGATTATATCTCTCCTGACAGAGTTGAGAAGTGTCTCATCCAAGGTGATGTCATCATTTTGACCTATCCATTATTTAATTGGGTGGGGTTGAGGGGAAATGTGTAATTTTATTTCATTTTTTAATATATAAACACTAGAGGCCCAGTGCACAAAATTCGTGCATGGAGGATGGGGGGGAAGGAGATGTCCCTCAGCCCAGCCTGCACCCTCTCCAATCTGGGATCCCTCTCACAACCCAGGACTGCTGGCTCCCAACTGCTCACCTGCCTGCCTGCCTGATTGCCCCTAACCACTTCTGCCTGCCAACCTGATCACCCCCTAACCACTCCCTGCCAGCCTGATCGATGCCTAACTGCTTTCCTGCCAGTCTGATTGCCCCTAACAGCCCTCCCCTGCTGGCCTGGTCACCCCTAACTTCCCTGCCCTGCCAGCCGGGTTGCCCCTAACTGTCCTCCCCTGTAGACCTGGTCACCCTCAACTGCCCTCCCCTGAAGGCCTGGTCCCCCCCAACTGCCCTCCTGCCGGGTTTCTTGTCCCAGCATCAAGAAAGGTTCAGGAATCTGGAGAAGGCTGTGCATAGATATAAAATAAGAGTCCAGAGACTTATAAAGAGTCCGGAGACAAGATATAATTTTGAAAGGCATTTAGGGGTCAGAGGAGCTTAGCTAAAGGAGCTAAGTTCTAAGGTCTTAAGTCTAAGGTCTTAGGTTCTCCTAGTCCCCAGGACCCTATGCTTTTTATTAACACAGCTAGAGGCCCGATGCACAAAAATCTGTGCACTCGGGAGGTCCCTCAGCCCAGCCTGTGCCCTCTAGCAGTCTGGGACCCCTCGGGGGATGTCCACCTGCTGGCTTAGGCCCGCTCCCTGGGGGATCGGGCCTAAGCCGGCAGTCAGACATCCCTCTGGAAGCCTGGGAGCCCTCAGGGGATGTCCACTTGCCAGCGGGGAGCAGGCCTAAGCTGCAGTCGGACATCCTTAGTGCTGCTGAGGAGGCAGGAGAGGCTCTTGCCACCACCACTGTGCTGGCAGCCATCAGCCTGGCTTGTGGCTGAGCAGAGCTCCCCCTGTGGAGCACACTGACCACCAGGGGGCAGCTCCTGCATTGAGTGTCTTCCTCCTAGTGGTCAGTGTGTGTCATAGTGACCAGTCATTCCCAGTCATTCTGCTGTTAGGGTCAATTTGCAAATTACCCTTTTATTATATAGGATTTGTCCTGAGTCGAGGCAGAGATATATACTTCAAAGGGTATACAGAAACATTGTCAGAATGGGGGGGATTAGCTTACGGCTGTTCAAGTGTTTGGCCAGTAGGAGGCAATAACATGTAGATTAAGATGCCCTTTAACTGTCTGACAGCCACAATCAATTTAATGTATCCTATTCAGGTTTGGGGAAATGCCTTCAGCATGCAGCCCTGCTGAACATGCTGGAATTGGTCTCCGGCACCCTGCCCTGAAGGCCTGGTCCCCCCCAACTGCCCTTCCCTGTTGGCCTGGTTGTCCCCAACTGCCCTCCCTTTCAGACCTGGTCCCTCCCAACTGCCCTCCCCTGCAGGCCTGGTCCCCCCAACTACCCTCCACAGCAGGCCTGATCGCCCACAACTGCCCTCCCCTGCTGGCCATCTTGTGGTGGCCATCTTGGGTACAACCATCTTGCATATTGATGGTCAATTTGCATATTACCTCTTTATTAGATAGGATTAGGTTTGGTGGGAATTCAGCTTGGTAGGCTCCATTAGCTCTATTGGCTTTTTCATAAATGTATTTGACATCTCAGAAATTTCTAGAACTTATTCAGATCCCAAAAGCATTGAAAATCATAGTCAGATTAAACATAAGAGTTCTGGCAGCTAGGAAAGTTGAAGATGTAAACAACAAAAGCTATGGGGACAATCAAGGCTGCTTCTTTTCAAATGAGAACAAATATTAAACAATAAAATAAATATAAATATATAATGAGCTAAATTTTAAAAGGAAAGTAGTAGTTATAAGTTCTGAATATTTTATAGACTCCAAACTTTTATAATAGTCTCTAGAGAATGAGAACAAACCTATAACCCATCAATGAACTTTAAAACATTAAACAAAACATTTGCAAGAAATTTTCTCCATTGTAAATGTAAATAATAATGTGTATCTCCAAGAGTAAAATTAGATATGAAATACAATAGTTACTGACATGTTCTGCCCTTCACTATAGTCAAAATTTTAAACCAGCAAAACATCAGAAAACTTGGCTTTGATATGTTTTATTTATTCTGGTTTTCAGGCCCCCCATATGCTAAGAATTCAACAACAAAATGAACAACAACAAAAAATCACAAACCAAAATCCAAATGAAACCAAATTAAGCAAACAAAACAGAACACAGAGACCTCCCAATCCCTTCACATATTGTTGTACAGTTTGTGTCCAATAAGAAAGTTTAGTAAAGGCTGAAATGAGTAATTTAACTTGACTAGCCCCCACATAAATTATCTGCTCTGGGTCACTCATTGATTCAAACCCATTAAATATATTGATTCAGCTATTCCCTAAAATAACCTGTGGAGTCATATAATATTATTGTTCCCACTTCCTGAAGGAAACTGATGCACAGAGTAATTAAGTATCTGATTTAAGGTCACACAGCTGGTAGGTGGGGAAACTGTCCTTGACCTTGGCATTCAGTCTCTGGAGCCTCCTTTCCTTCAGATCTTTGTGTTGTGTGAGTTCTCATACAGTTGCAGCCGGAGATCTCAGGCAATGTAAGTCCAATACAAGAGATCATTCTTCTACCTCTTATTGAATGCCTTCCTATATAATAAGGAAATTTAATCTAGTTTAAATTAAATAAATTATATAATTTCAAATCTAGAACCAGGTACATAGTAATAATCAATGAATAGAAATTATTCTTCTTGTTTCAAATTTTTTCCTTTTTGTTATTTTAAATATGTCCTTCTATGTTCCCAGGAAAACCTACTCTCTCACTTACTAAATCAGGTTATTTTAGTGTTTATAAAGTCCTATTAAATGTTATGAAGCAAACATGAACTAACTGAATATTTTGGAGACTAAAGTTTGCGCTAGAATATAGATAATTTGTGAGCATGATTGTGGCAAGTGCAGCATCACTTTATCTTCCTCCTCATTCTAACAATCCCCATGTCTCAAGAGGTATTGGAAAGGTAGTGCTATGGAATGGACACTGGGGAAAAAATGTAAAATAGATATATTAAAGTAGTTAATATTAACATAAATAAGAAAAGATTATAACTATTGTTGGTATTCCACTAAAGATGTTGCAGGCTCTAAAGTATTTCCCATCGAAACAGAAATGACAGGCTAGAGGCTGCCTTGCCAGAGGTCAGCAGGTACAGGGAGTGAAGAATGTTGTTGGAGGAGAAGAGTACAGGAGTCGAGAGAAAGAGATCCTGCCCATGTATCCGAGAAGGCTCTGCAGGGATTTGAAGGTTCGCACCATATGCTGAACTCCGGATCTGGCAGTGACCTTCTAATTCTAGGAGTGTTGTAGGCATATCTTGCAACTTCACAACCATCCCACACAGTGTGAGAGAGCTAGGGAGTGTTTTTCTTTAAAGATTACCTCAAGTACTGGGTTAAGGATGCATTTGAGAGGTGCAGTTTTCATTATGCTTGCCAAATTTTTGCGGTAAAATCAAAACAATGAAAAAGAACCAGCTCAAATGCCATGTATTTCTTTTATTCTCAACCACATTGATCCAGGATGTTTAGAGCAGTGGTTCTCAACCTTCTGGCCCTTTAAATAGTTCCTCATGTTGTGACCCAACCATAAAATTATTTTGGTTGCTACTTCATCACTGTAATGTTGCTACTGTTGTGAATCGTAACGTAAATATCTGATATGCAGAATGGTCTTAGGCGACCCCTGTGAAAGGGTCGTTCGACTGCCAAAGGGGTCGTGACCCACAGGTTGAGAACCACTGTGAGAGTCAGTTGCCCTTTGACCCTTGCTTGTTCCCTTCCATAGACCTATAAAAAAGGTGATTATAAAGCCCAGGTTCACTTAAAAACGTAATGTCCCCTGGAAATGCCATAATTTTAGTCTCCCACTAACCAGAGGATAAATTGCCAATGGTAGATTCACCTTCAATGTGATGGGCTGCCACTTGCAAGTTTAACTTTTGGTCTCCTCAATGAAGACAATGAATCAAAGCTCATAACGCTGTAATTGAAATGTTAACAGATAATTACCCATGTAATTATTCCAAGTCATTTTATTATCATTAGAGAAGGATAAAAGTCAGTGGTATGATTCCATATCAAATATTACTCAATTACTGAGATATAATTAATGTTAATGCATCTGTTTTATTAAAAACTTGGGAGTTTTCATTTTGGCTGATGACAAAGACAAAGCTGATTTTGGCCATAGGAGCCATTTTGAAGTCAGGAATATTGTCCCTGGTGTCTATCATTTACCTGTGTTATGCCCATCTCACTTATGCTCAACAGTAGCTAGTAAAATTGTCGGGTTTTCTCCTGGGATGCCTCCAGCATGCAGCATGTGGGTGAGAGCAATCACTCCCTTCATGAAATGGGAAGCAGAGGTGATGAACTCATCAATCTGTATTTTCTTAGTACATCTTTTCTCAGTCATGGGGCAACTCTGTCATGGGTGCTCCTTCCTTCCTGGTAGCCTGGTAGTCTCCCATTGGCTCTCTTTCACTGCTCTGATGCTTAGCTGTTCACCATTCATGACTTATTGACTTACTAGTTATTTCAAAGTTTATACACTACTTTTTTAAATTTAAAATTAAATAATCTGAGTTGAAGCAATACCAATATTTAGTTGATATTTTTTATTCCATAGTTTATTCCTCCTCTGATTTGGAACTAATTCTGACTTATTTTCTTTTACATTAAGATATCAGTATCAGTTCTTATAGTTTTTAGAGATTATTTTTTTGGGGGGGAGGAGGAGTGGGGGGAGTAAGGCAGTATTTAGTACAGAATTCAGCATTGAATTATTTATCTGAGAATGACATATATCTTTGTGTAATAAAAAATACTCTTCCCATATAATATAGGTGTTTCTAAATGTGGCAGCCTGAGTAAAGTGATGTTTGATTAATAGTTTATTTAATGGGGTAACAATTCTAAATATATTCAAGGTTGATGGCACCTCAAGTCATATTTATTGTTTCTGACCATGTTATACTACAGTTCAATTTATTTTAAAACTCCTCATTCTTTTATCACTATTAACTGGAAAAGTTAATTGTAATATTAGTTAATTTTCATAAAATTCAATACCAAAGAAAACTTTTGGAAATCAATTTTTGGTTTTATGATTGCGAGAACATAGCTCAGGTTACTGTTTTGACTTCTGGAAATGACTTAAGCACAAGAAGGCATTCCAGATTATCGTGTCTCTAGTAAATTTCTAAAAAAACAAACCAAAACACTTAATTCCACTAGAAAACAGAAAGTGCACTTACTTTTAATTATTTCTTAATTCCCTTGAAGATCAAAATTTAGAGTTTTTCTGGTTACAATGTGGCACAAAGATGCCTAATTTTTTATTTGATTTTTATTGAGCTAAAGCTAGGTATTTTTTCTGGCTTGACATGAGTAAATACATTTTTTAATAGATCAAAAATTGCCCAGCACCTTCCATTACATGGTTGCCTAGCTATAAAGTGT
Source organism: Myotis lucifugus (assembly GCF_000147115.1). NCBI lineage: Eukaryota > Metazoa > Chordata > Mammalia > Chiroptera > Vespertilionidae > Myotis > Myotis lucifugus. The sequence goes on along the minus strand of NW_005871231.1, from coordinate 862,303 downwards.
ATGCCAGATGAGATGTGTGCCCAATTCATCAAGCAAAGGTTTAGCTACCTATGGCTAAAACCATGGAAGCATTTCTAGCTCCCAGGTTTCATTGTTGTGTGCCTGACGGGAACCAGATGAAACTCTTGGGCACAGGTGATTATCGGTAAATGATGCAATGGGTGGATTTCAATTTCTTTTAAAAGCTGTCTAACATGGTTTGTTTCTTTAATACAAAAATAGAAATCAACCGAAAGATTCTAAACCAATTCAGACATGTCTATCTTCAAATTTTTAATACCTAAGTAGAAGCCATATTAGGGTATGTGCTTATTATGGACACCATGTATATGAGTCTCCGGGTCACATATAAATCACACTTAATAAAAATAGCTAATGTCCTGTGAGCTTTCTTCTTTTTTTCAACATGCTGAAAAATTTCATTTTTGGATGAATTAACATTTACAAACGCTTATTTCAGTTTAAGACTCATCATTCCTGCTGTACACAGAAGAATCTTTTATAAACCTATCTTTGGTAAATGATTTTGATAGATCAAATTTACACACAACACATTTTACAGCATCATTGCTTAGTGTACTATCATTTGCAAATAAACCCAGCTAAAATTTTAGTCTTTTTTGTGTAGGTTATTAAGTTGTTCTTCATGCCTCTACTGCATGTACAAGTCACAGTACGTCATATATCTGTTTGTGACACCTTAATTGTACACATTGACACAGACAGATTTTGTTTACATATTAACATATAGAAATTATTTTTTTATTTCTAAAGGAAAAATTCATTTTCTCACATTGTTCTTGACACATGAGGCTTTCATCATCCATGTTTAATTGTCCCTCTTTAGGTAAGGATACAGGTACAAAAGTGCTTCCCTTTCTCCTTAAATCTTCTATAAAAACAGAGATAGCACCCAGCCGGCATGGCTCAGTGGTTGAGCATTGACCTATGAAGCAGGAGGTCATGGTTCCATACCTGGTCAGGGCACATGCCCGGGTTGCAAGAGGCAGCCGACAAATGAATCTCTCTCATCATTGATGTTTCTGTTTCTCTCTTCCTCCCGCTTCCTGTTGAAATCAGTAAAAATATATTTTAAAAAAATCAGAGATAGCATGATGATGAATTATAACTGACATATCCCTCAGTGTTTGAAATACAAGAGAACAGAAAGAACAGGAACATGGCAGGGAAAAATGCTCATTGGTTCCAGAAGGTTGCTGCCTCTTCATAGATATCCCTAGCTTTTAACCAGAGGTAATATATCCAGATTCTTATATACAATCTCTTAACTTGTAAGTGTTGAACATGAATTATTTTAAATGTTTTCAGATGAAAGTAAGCACTTGTTTGGCTACCAGTGAGTTCTGCTATGAATAATTATGAGACATATCAACATGTACACTCAACATCTCTCTCAAATTTTGTTATTGAGCCAAGTGACCAATGATTCTTATAAATAAAACATTATTTAAAGGAATCTGGGAACTTTTGAATCAAAAGAAATGATAGTAATATTTGGAGTCCAATTTTTCATTTAGGATTTCACCTTAAAAGTCTGGACTATGCACACTGTAAATTGAGAAATGATTGCCCTTCACTTCTGAAGATGATTGTGTTGACCACATTTCCAAAACTATTTTAACTGTGATTAGAATTGAGCCTGCTGAGAGGGATGCATGACTATGATGATGAAATCCATTTCAAGCTTAGTAATTTTATAATGTACTTCAGAATCTGCTGTGGGATTTTATGGAGTTGATCCATGGTTTCTTTGCTAACTTGAAATGCTTAGTGTGCACACACCATATGCGTGGCACTGTGCTCACCCTGTGAAAGTATAGAGATTAGAGTTATAATCTCAGAGAGGACACAGATGTTCACATACAAAGTACAAAATAGAAATGTTAGTTCTACGATGTATGTGAAATACTTGTAACATTTAGAAGGGATAGTACCATAAAAAGGACGGCAAAGAAAAATCAGTAACACAGATAGTGCTTGTAAGCTCTCTATTTCTTTATTTTGTTTTACTTTGATTTGACTTAATAACTAATGTTTTTCAGAAATGTCACTTGAAAGATTCTTAACTCACAATAAACTATTCACTGTCCTCGCTCAAGCTCACTGCTGCCTCCGGCAGACTCATATTTAATTTGAACATTTTCACCTAAAATGCCATTACTGTCATGGAAACAATCTCCCCAACCCAGATCGATTTAATCAAGCTCTTTTTATTCTCACAGTAGTTTATACATATGTCAATTATTAGTAGAAAAATACTACAATTACATCTTTATGCACAGACCGCTTTAACAGATATAAGATAAATGTGGGTCAACATATTTTGGGGAATTGTGTCCCAAGTGACAAGTATGGCAAAACTAATATCTGTGTGATAAATAAATGAACAAATGAATCAGCAAAAGCAACCAGGTTGAAAGATTAATGTGTTCTCTGGTTGCTATTTTTTTTTTCTTCCTTTCTGTTGCGATAAATTAGCTGGCGATAGATTAATGGGTGTTCTTAAAAGAAAATAGCTATCACAGGCACTTCTAGATTCACACGCCACATCATATATAGAACTTAAAGAGAATATAGAAATTATTATTTGTTTATTTTAAGTATATTTTATGATCTCTATGTAATTTACATTCATTTTTATGAAGATACTAGAGGCCCAGTGCATGAAATTCATGCACAAGTAGGGTCCCTAGCCTCCTCCTTCCCTTGCTTCCTCAGCACCCCACCACTGCCATTGGTCACCCGCCATCTTCTGTGCTGCCTCCTTGTGGTCAGCACACGTCATAGAGAGTGATCTAACTCCTGGTCTCTTGGTCGAACTCCTGAGGGGACAATTTGCATATTAGCCTTTTATTACATAGGATTTATTAGAGATGTACGGTACATTAAAGTACTGTATAAAATTATGTGGAGCTCATGTGTAGTGAAAATGATGATGTAAGGACCTCCAAAAATTGCCCCCTCCACAAAATAAATGAGAGCACTGATGTAAAGTTGTCAAAATCAGCATCTCAGAGCAGTGGAAATTAACAAAAGGCTTGTGGCAATTCAGGAAGTGTGCATTCCAGAAAAAGAGTTGAATCTTAGTAAGAAGAGTAAGCTTTGTGACACTTTAACTTTCCCTAGTCTCCTCTTCTCAGTTCCTGGATAGCCTTAAAAAACAAGAGACCACAATCTCTGTGAAACCAGCAGTTTGATAGCTAAAGGAGGGGGCAAAACTGGAATGGAGTTTCTTCAAACCCCATTCCCATGGAATTGACATCACTAGACAGATCTGGTAGTTCCCTGAAAGTCCCCACTGACAAAGTTGTCTTTATTTTGCCTGGCAGAGAGTTATTCCAGTACAATGAGCCTTTTCCATGGGGCATTTATCTAAAACAATCAGAAGCAATAGTTGAACTTCTTAGTAAGTAAGTAACAGTTGGGACAAATAGGCTAACCAGAAAATACAGGTCCATAGAGGGCTCAAAAATATACAGAGATAAAATATGAATGAACATAACAATATACTGAAAAATAACCCAAAACCTTCCCACAAAGAAGAAAACCTAGGACCACATGCCTTCACTAGTGATTAAAAATATTCACCAAACATTTTTTTAAATAAACATCAATCCTTTATAAACTCTTTCAAAAATAAAGTATAAGTGAACAGTTTTCAACTTATTCTATGAGGCCAGTATTGCCCTCATGCCAAGGCAAAGACACCATGAGGAAGAAATCCCTTATATAGTGCAAAATACACTGAGCATAGAAAAATTAATAGTACAATATATACCATATTAAGGAAGTAATAAGTAAAAAAGCACATGATGACTCCCATAGACACAGATAAAAGCATTTGACAAAATTCAACAACATTTTATGATGGAAACATTCAACAAAGTAGAAATAAAAGAGATTTACCTGAACCTGATAAAATGTGTTTTAAAAAAATACTTCAATGGTAAAAAACAAACAAAGTCTGTCTCCTAAGATCAGGAAGAAGAAAAAAGGATGTTGATTCTCACCTCTTCTGTTAGACACTGTATTAGAAGATATAACCTTTTAATCCCATCCAGATTGGAAGGGAAGAAGTAAAACTATCTCTATTTGAAGATAGCATAAGCTTGTAAATGGAAAATACTAAAGAATACAAAACAAAACTATTCATTAGAGCTCATTAACAAATTCAGCAAGTTTGCAGAATTAAAAGTCAATATATAATAATCAGTTGTATTTTTCTACACTAGCAGTCTGGAAATGAATTCAGATGATGTGACTTAAAATAGCATCAAATAAGAAAATATTTAGGAATAAATTTAACCAAATATATGCAAGACTTGTGAATTAAAAACCACACCCAGCTGGCATGGCTCAGTAATTGAGCATCGACCTATGAAGCAGGTTATGGTTCGATTTCGATTTGGGCATATGCCTGTTTGTAGGCTCAATCCCCAGTTTGGGGCATGCAGGAGGCAGCTAATTAATGATTCTCTCTCATCATTGTTGTTTCTATTTCTCTCTCCATCGCCCTTCCTCTGTGAAACCAATAATTAAAATACATTTAAAAAAACACAAAAATTTTTGAGAGAACTAAAAGAAATAAATATATAGGGAGAATTTCTATGCTCTTGGATTGGAAATCTCAATATTGTTAAATTGGCAATATTAACAAAAGATATCTAAAGATTCCACAAAATTTATATCAAAATTCCAGGTGTTTTTGTTTGTTTGTTTGTTGTTTAAGAATTTTACAAGCTGATAATAAAATAGTAAAATGCGAAGGACACGAATACTCAATCTTGAAGAAGAAGAATGAAGTTGGAGGACTCACACTTCCTAATTTTAAACCTTACTATGTACAAGGCTGTAGTAATGAAGACCATGTGATATTGGCATGCAGATAAACAAAGATCACTGGGACTAAATTAAGAGTTCCTAAATAATTCCATACACCTTTGGTCAAGTGATTTTTGCCCAGGAAGCCAAGACAATGCAATGTGGAAGAAGCAGTCTTTTCAACAAATGATACTGGGACAGCTAGATACCCACATGCAGTGGGTCTACCCCTGCCTCACATCATAGACAAAAATCAACTCAAATGGACCAAATATCTAAATGTAAGAGCTAAAAATAAAAATTCTTAGAAGGAAACAGTAATAAATCTGTGACCTTGGATTAGGCAATGGTTTTATACACATAACACAAAAACAAAAATTACAAAAGAAAAATATATATAAATTTATCAAAATGAAAGACATTTATTCTGAAAATAAAATTCACAGAAGAGAAGAAAATAATTGAAAAGCCATGCCTGACAAGAAATTTGTATCCAGAATACACTTTAAAAAATTCTTATAGCTAAATAATAGATAAATTGTTCAGTTAAATATTGGGTAAAGAATTTGGCTAGAGATTTATCCAAAGAAGATAGGCAAATGGCCAATCAGTACATGCAAATATGACATTGTTAGTCATTACCAAATACAAATCAAAGCCATAGTGAGATTCCATTTTACATCTGTTACAATGGCTATAATAAAAAAGTCAGACAACAACAAGTCTTGGTGAAGATGTGGAGAAATTGAAACCCTCTATATACTGTGGGTTGGAACACAAAACAGTAAAGAAACTTTGAAAATAGTTCACCATTCTTCAAAATGTTAAATATTGAGTTACCATGTGACACACCATTTCCACTCCTGGGTATATACCTAAGAATGAAAATACATATCCATGCCAAAACCAGTTTGGCTCAGTGGATAGAGCGTCGGCCTGCGGACTGAAGGGTCCCAGGTTCGATTCCGGTCAAGGGCATGTACCTTGGTTGTGGCACATTCCCAGTAGGAGGTGTGCAGGAGGCAGCTGATCGATGTTTCTAACTCTCTATCTCTCTCCCTTCCTCTCTGTAAAAAATCAATAAAATATATTTAAAAAAATACATATCCACACACAACTTGTACATTGCTATTCACAGAAACATTATTCATAATAATAAAAATGTAGAAACTGCAGTTAATTGATTGGCTCCAAGTGCCCATCAGCTTATGACTGGATAAGCAAAACATGATATAGTATATCTATACAATACAATATTCTCTGGAAATAAAAAGGAATAAAGTATTGATTCATGATACAGCATGAATAAGCCTTGAAAACATTAAGTTAAAGAAACCAAACAGAAAGGACATATATTGTGACTCCATTTATATGAAACATCCAGAATAGACAAATCTGCAGCCACAGAGTGTAGGTTAGCAGCCAACACAGAGTGCTGGGAGAGAGGAGTAACATTTGGCTGCTAATGCACGTGGTGTGCCCTTTGAGGTTATAAAACAGTTCTGGATTGTATATAGGAGTGATGGTTACACAATTTGTGAATATAATAAAGACCACTAAATTGTACACTTAAAAGGATGAATATTAATATCTTCAACAGTGTGAAGTATTTCTGAAATATGAAAAAAATCACTTAGAACTGTCAATGCTGAGTAACTAAATTCCAAAACCAAAGTTTCCTGGAGGCACAAAATATACAGATACCCTGAATCCAGGTAATATGCTGCTATTGGGCTGCGTGGGGTGCTCGCTGGCATTTGACATTCATCATGATGAATATTCCACACTTTCCATGTTCCAGGATGTCTCTTAAAGTGCTTTACCTCATGTTTTCATCTAAATCCTCATAAGATTCTGCAAGGATTTACAGAATCGCTGATTTTACAAATGGAAAAACACACACACAAAGCGTTATTGATTAAGAAATTCCTCCAAAGTCTCTCCAGAAGTGTGTAGCCAGACTTGAACTGAGATCTGTCTGACTTCAAAGTCCAGAGCATTCCACTGAAGAACAAGCTTTCATTACTAGTTATTGATTGATGTATTATGCCATCTACTAATATGTATTTACCTTTTGTTTGAACCATAGGTCATTTTTATAAGCAGGCCATGAAATTGTAAAATATCAGGAAAAATCAATGCTCTCCTGGGGCCAGCATTCTTTGGGGTATGCATGAACAACCAAGAGGCATATTAAGTATGGTGAGAACTCTGATTAAGTCAAATATGTGGGCTTGATAGAGAGAGATGGGGTAATCAGAGGAGCCCTTGCAGGAAGGTGATCTGAAAGCTAAGACCTGAATCATGAAACAAACCAGCTCTATAGAAAGAGAGTGTCAGGGCATCAGGCACAGTTAGTGCCAAAGCCTGGAGGCCAGAATGAGCTTGGACAGAAAGAAAGCAGATGCTCTTAGAAAATATGGATGGAGGTGAAGTTGCAGGAGATGGGTTCTGAGAGCCAGGCAGGGCTTTGTAAATCTGGGTAATGGGTGGGGAAAGGAAGAGAATGGCAGTCATTATGATACTGATGATGGTGATGAGATTATAACTCTAGTAGAAACAAACAAGGTCAGTGTTCATTCCCGATATGCACCAGCATTTTGCATAGTGTTTTATTTACATTACTAGAGGCCCAGTGCATGAAATTCATGCACTGGGGGTGGGGGGGTGCACTCTCTCCAATCTGGGACCCCTCGGGAGATGTCCGACTGTCTATTTAGGCCTGATCCCATGGGACTCTCATAATCCGGGACTGCTGACTCCCAACTGCTCGCCTGCCTACCTGATTGCCCCCTAACAACTCCCCTACCAGCCTGATCAATGCCTAACTGCTCCCCTGCCAGACCAATCGCCCCCAACTGCACTCCCCTGCCAGCCTGGTTGCCCCCAACTGCCCTCTTCTGCAGGCCCAATCGCCCCCAACTGCCCTTCCCTGCTGGCCATCTTATGGCAGCTATCCTGTGACGACAGAGGGGTGGCCATCTTGTGACCACATGGGGGTGGCCATCTTGTGACCTCATGGGGATGGCCATCTTGTGCAAGGGTGTGATGGTCAATTTGCATATTACCTCTTTATTATATAGGAGGATTCTCACTTCTTCTTAAAAAACAGGGTAAACAGTTCCTCTTATGTAAATTGACTCTCCATTTTACATAAGAGGAACTGAGGCACAGAGAAGTTCACTAACTATCCCAACAGCACACAGCTAAATGAGCACTAGAAAAGGGTATTGAAATCTATGATTCTTTTATTATAATTGCAAGTCACGAATGCCTTCCAAGGGAAAATTCTGTGGCAGAACACTGTGTATTTTTATCATTCAACAATATTTTTAGTCAGATGAATTAGAGGTTTGTTTTGCCCACCAAATGTTTCTTGTCTGTGTTCTTCTCTCATTGTGGTTGGTAATAATTCTTAAAGATTCAGTGTTCATTATTTATATCTCCGGGACTCTAAGAATATCAACATCGTGATTTCACAAAGAACCCCCACTTCTCAAGTTGTTATTCTGGGTCACCACCCTTGAGGATATTTTAAGTGGGCACCTTATGTTCTAGGGACGAAATATCTCAATCTCACTGTGAAAGCCAGCAGGCACGACCCAAAGGCTGTGGCAGGTTTGGACTGTCAGTTATTAAGCAGGTTGTTCTAAATAAGCAGGCACGAGCTTGTTATTTTGACATGCAGTTATAGGAAAGCGCTGGCAGCCCCAGGAGCATAGCATGAAATGTCAGAGTCTAGGGATATGTCATTGTCCGCGAAAAGCCATCAGCAACTGCCTGGAAAACATCAGCTTTACATTTACTCCACCAAATAGTAAACAGTATTGACGAGTGAATGTTTTGTGTGTTCTGTCCCCTGAGAGGATTTTAAGAAAGACAAATGATACCTTTTTGTGGTTGTTTTTAAGAGGTTCAAATGTGGGTCAGAGCGGTGAGGAAAGGCTGTGGAGGTGCTGGGAGGAGAGACGCTGCCCTTTCACAGAAACACATCCTTTTGCGGAGAGATTGTGAAGGCGTGAGAACAGAGGAATCCTTGTTATCCCTGTTCTCGCATAAAGTTAGAGCTCAGCTAATTATTGCTGGGAAACGGAGGCTAAGAAGTAGGGAGCTTGCCCAAAGCATCATTGCTAGCTGGTAGCACAACCATGATTTTAATCTCAGCAGCCTGCTCCTGGAACCTGCAGAAACACTGGCCATATAAGAAAGGATGCATACATGTATCTCTCCTGGCAAGCGGAGGGGTGGGGGGGGCACCATTCTAGTCCTACTAGTTGGCCAGATTGAATGTCACATCCAATGAAATGCCTTCCCCAGACCCTAAGGCATAATTAATTACTAATTCATTTTTTTTAAAAGACCTCTATTCAGAGTGCCTTGAATTACTTTAACATTTATCACACTTAACATTATCCATAGTAATGTTTATTGTGCAAACATTATTAGTTTATGTATTTCCCTGCATATCCTACCCTCACCCCCAACTAGGATGCTACCTCTGAGATGCAGTGATTCCTATTTTATATTCTTCATCTCTAGCAATGAGCTTGCAGAGGAGTAAATAAGTATGTGATTAAACAAAATAATAACTCAAGCTGGAAATAATCTAGCAAATGATACTTCAGAGGGTTTTGCCAATCTTTGCAGTAGATTTGTGGCTTGGACACTCTTTTCAATTCCATGAGATAAAATTGCTCAACCTCTCACTTGCCCTGGAGAAAAAGGCCAATTTAGCATCATTAATCGTCCAGGTAAGTTCAGAAGTATGTTTCAGGTGCTGAGATTGATGGTGAAGTGTTGAGCATGATAAGGAGAGAAATAGCCACCTTTCCCCCACATTTTCACAATAGCTTATTTTAGGGCTGGGAAGGGTAGGTGGATTGTATACAGTCTTGTTTGTTCTCCACGGAGCAGGTTTAGATGTTTGTTTATTTTTCTTGGAGATACTGCAGTGTATCGCTGCAGGTGTCTGCATATCTGCAAAACAGCCAGGCAGACTTGGCCTGAGGCAGCCCATATGGGGGTGAATTAGCCTTTCATTGATTGCCTGAGAGGCCAGGACATGCGAAGGGGACACACTAAGTGAGCAGTCAGAGTGTCAGTCTTGAAATAAAACCATTTTGTGCTTGTGGAAAGGATTAAGCAAACAGTCTGTCTCTCCCTGGTTAACATGAGCTCTAGCTCCATCATCAGCCCTTGATGGCATCGTTTCCCAGTGACATCTGGTCAATCAGCCTCCCCAGGTCTTAATGGGATATTGATTGGAAGGTTAGCAAAGCAGGAGTGGTAATATCATAAGATAAAAATATGAAGCCAAGGTCTGTACCTTCCAATCCTATATTCTGACATATACCCAGAATTCAAGTCCAAAATAGGACACTTGACAACATATAATGAGTATTGACTCTGTTCCAGGCACCGTCTTAGGCTGTGTATATAGTTTGCTTAATCTTTACCTGAAAGTCAAATACTATTGTTTTTATTATACAGAGGCAGAAATTGGGACTCAGAGAGATTATGTGGTTAAAACAGAGTACAACTCAGTTTTCTGGACATTTATTCTATTGGTCTTTCTAATAGGCCAAAGATGATTAGTACCAGTTAATAGCTGTGACCTTTGTACTGATAATCGTGACCTTTCAAGGTTTTTGTTTTTCTTTTCAAATATTTTTATTGATTTTTGGAGTGAGAGGAAGGAAGAAGGAGAGAGAGATACATTGATGTAAGAGCAGAACATAGATTGGCTGCCTCCTGCAAACCCCTAACATGGATTGAGCCTGAAACCCGGGCATGTATGCTCTGACCAGGAATTGAACTGGTAACCTTTTGGTGCATGGATTAATGCCCAACCACCTGATGCCATTGGTGAAACTGAGGCAAATATAGCAAACTTCTGCCAGCCAGTGGAGAACTCTGGAACATAGATTGTCCTTCAGATAAGTACTGCGTTTGTTCTGGCCCTTGTATGACAACAAAAGTGTGACCTCAGCTCAAGCTCTGAGGCAGCACCATAGGAGCTACAGCTAGGCCATGCCAGTGAAGCAGAATCCTGCCACCCTGTCAATGCGTTGTTGTTGTTGTTGTTTTGTTTGTTTGTTTGTTTTCAATATTTTCTTCTTTATTGATTAAGGTATTACATATGTGTCCTTATTTGTTCTTGATGATGAATGTGCATCTGCCACAGGCAGGGTAAGAAGAAACGAAAGGGTCGGGCTTGCTATTAACTTGTAACATGTGCTCAGTAAATATCATCATAAACACGCAGACCCATCCTGAATAACTCAGTCCTGTAAGCCATACCATTAATATTATTGGGTTTCATACATCACTGTCTGTCAACATCACCCTGGGTGACTGGCAAAAATATAGATCTCAGTCACCACACCCTAAATCTAGAACCGGTACCCCTGGGAATGAGTCTCAGAGAACTGCATTTTTAAAAATATATATATTTCTTTATTAATTTTTTTACAGAGAGGAAGGGAGAGGGATAGAGAGCCAGAAACATCAATGAGAGAGAAACATCGATCAGCTGCCTCCTGCACACCTTCCACCAGGGATGTGCCCACAACCACGGTACATGCCCTTGCCTGGAATCGAACCTGGGACCCTTCAGTCCGCAGGCTGAAGCTCTATCCACTGAGCCAAACCGGTTAGGGCGAGACCCGCATTTTTTAACAGGTTAATTAAGGTCATTTAAAACATCTTTAATTCTGCTTTTGGGTCTCTTATCCACTCAACAGTATATCCTGTAAGACCATTTTTATTGTCATGCTGTGTTGAGTGATCTTACACTTCAGCTTAGCCCATAACTCTGAGAACTGTAACTATTGTTTTGCTGAGTGCAACTTCTTGTCCTTTTACTGTAAATCTATTTTGCTGTGAGGCACACTTTTATAGGTCAAGATTCCTTGCTGTGTTATTGAAAAATGTAGGTTGAGCTGTAAAGAACAATTGTTTTCTGCAAAGTCACAGAGTTGGGCTTAGTGTGATAGATATTCCTAGGTTATTCATGTTATAACATACATTGGACTTAAAAATTAATCTTGGTAGGATTCTTTATAGCTCTGACCTTCCTTGCTAACATAAAGCATTAGGCATTAGGAATGTGTAAAAAGGGTATTTGGGGCAAAATCTAACACTTTCTGATATTCAGTTAAGTGACACTTCAGCCACTTCTTCTGGTTTTCTTTGGCTTGCTGACCTTCCAAGCTCTGAAACTTGATTCTGTATCTACTCCTCATCTTTGACCCCAATTTTATATTTGTTAATATAATTTGGCTATTTCCTCTCTCTATGCACATAAACTCACACAACTGATAGTGTCCCCACTGTCTCCCCAACCCCATAGTTAACTATTATAGCAGGAGAGCCTTCTTCTAGCCGAATTGCCAGATACGTTGATCTTTCTGCATTAGATATTTTGCTCCATATTTGCATTGTTATGTAAAGAGACAACCCAAATGTAGTGGCTTACATTAATTACAATCATTTATTTTTATCGTGTATTTGCATTTTAGGCAGGAATGAAGAGTTCATATCTGCTCCTTGCCCCACTCACTTGAGCAGCACATAGCTAGGTATTACCCAATGGTTGGAAGCTGCAATCATATTAAGTCCCACTCACTCCCATGTCTGGTGCTGGATACAGGTGTTAAATTGGACCTATTTGATAGAACACTTTTGCATATGGTTTCTTCACAGCATAGGAACTATGTTATAATAGTGGGTATCCCAAAACCCAACGAAAGCTGGCCATTTTTTAAGGCCTGGGCCCAAAATTAGCCATTTCCCTTGTCAATTATCTATTGATCAAGTCAGAGAGGCCAGATTTAAGGGAGAGAGACATAGAACTCACATCTCAATGGAAATAATGTCAAAGGGTTTAGGGGTCATTTTTTAATACTGTCACACCAACACATCATAATTAATATTTGCAGTTGTGAGAATCTTAACTTTATTTATAAGATGAGTTATTTCAATCAAGGTTATTTAAAAAAAGTTTTCAAATATTAGTGCTGTGCAATAGGTAGCAAGCGAGAAGTATACAGAGGAGGTGTACTTGACTGTATCCTACAGTGTTGTTATTCTAAAAATAATATCCAAGAAGTAGAGAACTTCCTTTGGGGATTTCTTTGGCAGTAGAGAAGAAAGGTTATTATCGATTATGGTTTGTTAGACTTTTCAAAGCACGAACATGGACAATATCCCATATGTTTCTGGTAATATCCACCAGAAAAATCAGTATTACTATTATTTACATACCAAAGTTAAATATTGAATTTGTAATATTAAAGAATATGTTCAATATTTACCTAGCTAGCAAGTAGAGAGAGATTAAAATTAAAGTCAATTTCTCCTTAAATTCTTTGCCAAGGCAAATTTTGTTAATAAACAAATTTTTGCGTTTCAAATTAGGGCAGAAAGTTCAAACTTGAATTGACAAGCTGAAGCAAGTACATTATGAGACATACAGAACCTAAGTGATTCCAGTTAAATAGAAGGTACAAAAAGCTTATAGGAGCTGAGGAAGAAAGGAGCTAAGAAACTTGATCTCAATGGGGAGGTTGTTCCTGACAAGGGAAGGAGTTACTCAGTATCCAGAGAGCTTTGCAAGGTTGAAAGTAATTTAGTTGGAAGAGATGGTTAACAGCATGGCTCATTGTATTGGTAGCCTCCAGTAGCTGTGTGAGAGTGGCTGAAAAGTTATGATGTAAGACCGATATGTGTTAGCATAGGAATGCCAAGAAAGGAGTTCAATCATAAAAAGACAGTGTCTTTGGAAGATATGGCATTAAGATTCAGTCTCATTAGCATGAGAAGGACTCAATTTGTGTAGAATAGAGAGTCCGATTCAAAGTGTTGAACTTCATCATATTTATTTCTCAAAGAGTGTTTTATAGAAAACAGACATGAAAGAGGAAAGTTACGAGTGTTGCCACTTATTGCACTTACATACTTTAGTCTCTGGGTTGCCACAGATTTTCCCCAAGGTCCTTTATTCCCATCTTCTGCCATTTCATTCTTGGGAAAGTTGTATCTGATATGTGTCAAAGATAGAGATAAGGCACAAAAGTAGGCAATGCCATAGGTCAGAATAGGGGAGGAACAGAATTGTCCAATATTTTGTTACTTTTCTGAGAGGTGTCTTCTCCATTTCAGACTTCTAGGGAGTTCTGCAGGGCCTGGAAGATGCCCACATCTTTGGAAGATTTAATAAGATCAGTGAAGGGTCAAGAGAAAGGAACTGCAGAATGAGCAGCATGAGACTGACTTTCATTTATGTCTCAAGGAAGATTCTGAAAAGCTCTTAAGGTTTGTTTATGACTCCACTGAGTTCTCAAGGGTAGACAATTATAAAGGACTTTATAGAAGAAGATAGTGAAACAGAGAATTTATTTACTTGCCCTTTCGTTTATCTCTCAGAGGGACATGGCTAGATTGAAATCTGAGATCTTGACTTACCATGACTGGCACTTACTTAGAAGAGAACATTTGATCCCATTAACACTGCTGCAAAGCCATTCTATAAGTTTCCTAAAGGCTGCTACAACCAATTGTCATCAACTTGGTAGCCTAAAACAAAACATATTTATTCTGTTACCGTTTTGGAGGTCAGAAGTCCAAAATCAGTTTCACTGGGTTGAAATGAAGAGGTTGGTAGAGCCATGCCTGCTCCTGAAACATTAGGAGGTCTGTTTCCTTGTCTTTTCTGGGTTCAAAACCTGCATGCTTTGCATTCCTTGACTCTTGCAACCTTCCTCTATCTTCAAAGCCAGCAGGGTCACATCTTGCTTCAGTGATCAGAATGCGTTCTCCTCTTGTAGTCAAGTCTTCAATTTCCCTCTTGCAAGATAGAATCAATGCCTGCCTGGATAATCCATGATAACCTCCCCTTCTCAAGATGTTTCACTTAATCATATCTGCAAATTGCCTTAGGCTGTAGAATAGTCACAGCTTCCCAGAATTAGGACTCAGCCCTTTGGAGTCCATTATTCAGCTCACAAAAACTGTATTTTTCTGCATTTTGGATACAGTCGCAGGAAGTAGTGCCTGATTAAAATTCAGATATTATAATAGCTTACAGTGTGTTCTCCCTTACCCACATCTACTCTATTGCCTTAGTCTAAGGAAATGTACCACCATTCCTAGACATAGGGCCCTATTAACATCAGGATTGCAGATTGAAATTTCTTTTGAGAGCCAAATTTTTTAAACTTAAACTATATAGGTACATTGTTATTAACTTAATTAGGGTACTCCTAAGGCTTAGGAAGAGCCACACTCAAGGGGCCAAAGAGCCGCATGTGGCTCTCGAGCCGCAGTTTGCTGACCATGGGTAAGGAAATGTATCACCATTCCTAGACATAGGGCCCTATTAACATCAGGATTCCAGAGTTTACCCAGGGACCCATCATACCAGGTATGGATGGCAACAACTTAAATGACAAAACCCTACATTAGAGGAAATAAGTCAGGACTGATATACATCCCCATCATCAAGTACACATGTGGTGAGAGACAAGTATTTGAACTCCTCTGAGACTCACTTTCTTCATCTTCAGAACAGAAAAAGTTATATGGGCCCTATCACCTCATAAGACTATTGGGCAGATTAGATAAGGAAGAAAGAAGAAAAGCTATTTGAATAGTGGCCCACTATGATCAGGTACATATTTGGGGTTATGAATTTCTATCTAAACGGTACTGAGGAGAGTGGATTTTCATTTGTCTGATACCAAAACATCACCCCTTAATTTTTCATCTTCTGAGGATTTTATGAAATACTTGACTTATTTTGTAACTTTCCTCTGAAGCTGCATTACCACCAATCCTTATTAGGAGGTAGTAAGAAATAGATTTTGACCTTCTGAACACTCTAGCAAAAAATAGTTTGCCTTATAAATATTGGAAAAAGGAATTAAAAAGTCCCTCAGAAGGAAATCTGTTTTTTAATGAAACAGTTGGACTATTACATTGACCGCTTTCCAATTTGATTTTATGTTCCTGTCGTCTTGATTCATCCATGTTGATGGATTACTCCTTAAATGAGCATCGTGCAGTCCTGCAGACCACAGGAAAATTTCAGCGGCCAAACACATTCTGAATAATTGCTACTGAACTGACATAAATCCGTTTGCAACTCTAGCATCATAAAGCAATGGGATTGGAACTGACCCCAGGAGTTGCCTAAGGGATGTGTCGTAAAATGGAAAGATCACTGGACTGGGAGCCTGAAAACCCACTTTCTACCCCATTTTGACAACCCTGCTCTTTTTTATTGCTGCTTTGTCTCTGTCACTATTTTACACATTTTCATTCCCTATCTGACCAGTGCACGCAAATGCTTAATTAGATCTCCTTTGGACATTGGTCATGAGATCTTAACTATTTAACTGTTCATCAGCAGGGTAATCTAACTAGTGCTTCCAGATAATGTATTTTGTTCCAATTCTAATTACTAAAACAAAACACAACACAAAAACAACAATATCTGACCATCAGGATTGTTATAAAGGTTAAATGGTAGAAAGGTCCTATCATAGTGGCTAAAAGTAGCTGGCACCTAAGAAATACTACATAAGGAACATAGAGGTACTTGGTTTCTGTCTATCTCAGTCCCAATTCATATAAAATATTACTGTGGAATTAATTTTAAAAAAATCAGCTCTGATCATGTTACTCCTTTTTTCAAAAATCTTCACTACTTCCTTATTAACTATCATTTGACTCAACTCATTTTTTATGCTTTTTCAGTCTTCCCCAGCCCCTCACCTCAGCAACCTGCAGCGGTGCTTATCCTATAATCCTTGTGAGAGTCTAACACTCATTTTGTTGACTTGTTGTTGTTTTTTATTTGCATTTTCTCCCCTGCACCAGGTCTATCGAAACCATACCAGCAAATGGAATACAAAATAAAAGTGTTATGCTATTTCTGCACCAAGGAAATTAATATGTGCATATACTTTCATTCTCTCTTTCTCTTCAGACTGCTTGAAACACATTACTTCTTTAATGTAATAAAAATATCTTCAAAAAGGAGTAAACAAACAACAAATGACAACAAATATCATACTTATTGGTGAAATAGCTTTGGTAAAACTGAGTGTTGGTTTCTAGGAAGGTTGAAACAATGTATGGTCTTTTACTCATCTGAGGTATTTGTTCAACAGAATATTGTTCTTATATTTATTAGTGCTATTAGTAACAGTGCCTCTGGAAACAACTGAAATGAACATAAAATAATATGTAAATAATGGTTATATAGTCACATATTGGAGCATTACCCAGCCACAAATATGAAACAAACAAATAAAAATAACCACAGTAAACAAAATGACAAGGATGAATCTAACAAACCTGTTGTTGAACAAAATTCACCATTTATATTCTACTTAATGAACTTTAAACATGGTCAAAGGTTGAGCAATGAAAGTACAAGTCAGGATAGTAATTACTGTTTGGGTGGCTGAAAGAGAACATGAAAGGTTGCTGATAATGATCATTAAATAAACTAGTTATGTTTACCTCTGGTGTCTCCCTTATAAGGACACTAACCCCAATATGGGGGGCCCCACCCTCATAGAAGCCCCACACTAACTACCTCATATAAACCTAATTATCACCCCATTTCCAAGACCATCACATAGAAGGTTAGCGTTTCAATATATAAAAATTCTTAGACCATAACATAAAATTGAGATTTTTGCAGTACTCCAGTACTATTCCTCTTCATACCCCAATTGCAAGCCTGAGGTATCTGGAATTAACCTTCCTGCTTATGTCATTTAGGTACAGGGAGATTATACACATACTCACTCTGTAGTAGCTTCTAAAATCTACCCATTTTACTAAAGGCCTTTATAACCCACTCTCCACACTTCCAATGGCCAACTCTGTCTTACATTTTTATCAGCAAACAAGCTCCCTCCTAAAACTCGAAATCTAGCCTGAGTTAATGACAACTGGAGGAGATGGCTTTTTCCACATGAGTCTTGCCAATTTTCTCGAAGATCACTCTTTCATACCTCCAGCTCCAGGCTAGAGCTTTGTTCCAAAAGAAATCCTTGAAACTCATAAACAATCAGATCAATATCAAGACAAGGCAAAAAATTTTTTGTTTTCCCACCACCAAAACTCCAGAATTTGCCTTTTTGGTGACTTCCTTCAAAGTTCACTCCCTATTTAGGTCTGTCCTAAGCCTCATATTTATTTTTCCAATTCCTCTTTAGCCAAGATTACTGAGGGCCAAATAGGCCAGGCATTTGGGATCATCCAGCACATTTTGATATTGTCCTACTTCCTTTCTACTTTTTTGCTTTTCTCAACTTTCTTCTCATTCATTTCTGTGAACTTTTCAAAGAATAATTAAAATGTCCCTGGATATTAATCTTTTAAATTACAGAAGAAAATGAGTAGACTAGTAAGATTAAAATAAATTTGAAAAAATAACTAACTTTTGGAAGTTGAGAGCATAAATTATAGAAGTGCATGTGAAAAGCAAGAACGTTTAAATTTGGAAAGTTATTCTATTTCCCTGGTCTGTCAAATGAGAGTGGGCCAGGACTGGGAGAGGAAATGGTGAAAGGCATGCAGGTAATTTCTGAGCTGTAATATTTTCTTGGTCATGAATGTCCAAGAAGCATAGGGCAAGATCTCTTATTTCTCCAGAACAAAAGATTTAGAGTAGGCAGACTTGGATGTAAATGGTGTTAAAACCTGTAACATTTACTGCATTCATCTTCAGATTAATCAAACTGCTATTCCCCAATTGTTTAACAAATAGTTTAGAAATGTAAAGAATTAACATTTAATAGTAAATTGTTTTCTTTGTAGGTATTTTATTAATTGAATTTATTTGGGTGATATATAATAAAGAGGTAATATGTAAATTAACCCTCACACCCTCAAAAGATGGTTGCCTATGACCAGGCCATCAGGGGGGTTAATGAGGGATGACCAAACAACTGAACAGCAGGCTGCGTGGGGCAACCAGGCTGGCGGGGGTCTGTGAGGGGCAACCAGGCCAGCAGGTGGGGCAGTTGGGGCTGACCAAACCAGCAGGGGGGTGGCAGTTAGAGGTGACCTGGCCAGCAGAAGAGGACAGTTGGGAGTGACCAGGCCAGCAGGGGGGGGCAGTAAGAGGTGACTAGGCCAGCAGGAGAGCAGTTGGTGGCAACCTGGCTGGCAGCGGGGGGCAGTTAAGAGCTACCAGGTTGGCAGCAGAAAGCAGTGAGGGGCGATCAGGCCTGCAGGTGGGGGGGGCAGTTAAGGGTGACCAGGCAGGCAGGCAGGTGAATGATTAGAAGCCAGGGGTCCAGGATTGTGAGAGGGATGTTCGACTGCAGTCGGACATCCCCCAAGGGGTCCCAGATTGAAGAGGGTGCAGGCTGGGCTGAGGGGATGCCCCCCCACGCACAAATTTTGTGCACTGGGCCTCTAGTTGATTAATAAAATTATATAGGTTTCAGGTGTAAAATTCTATAATATATCATCTAAAGACAAAAGCTATTATTAAAGAGTTCCTTTCATTCTCTGGAGTGGTTAATGGATTATGCTATGCCAATTTTCTAAATGCCATGGTCATAATAAAATGCATCGAAGGGATTATTTTATAATTATGTTTTCCAAAAAATTATAGATAAAATTTAAGCTTATAATAATAAAGAATCATAAATATTCTAAAAGATGGCAGAAGAATAACAAGACATTCTTCTTAACTTTATTATCTCCTCTTCCTTCATCTCTTACTCTTTATTTTCTTCTTACTCATTTCATATCTTTAAATCAAACTCATTTCTCTAGTATTAAATTAAACCAAAACTGAAAAATGGATAATAAACCTGCTTCGATGATTCTGTCATATATCGGTGCTAAAATATTAATACATTAAGAACACCAGTATAAAAACCATACATCTTACTATCATCATCATCATCATCATCATCATCACAATTATCATCATTATCTCATCCTGGATACCAGGTAAGGGTGATATAGAATAAATTGTACATGAGCAAATTGATACAACCTTTATGAAAAGCCTTTTAGATATATTATTAATAAAATAATACAAACTTAATAAACTTAGATCCAACCACTACATTTCTGGAACTCTATCTAAACGACATAATTGAAAATATAAAAATGCCATTACATTCAAAAGCATTTAACATAGTTAATTATTATACTAACAAATTTAAAACAAATTAAATGACCAACAAGATTGGAATGATTAAACAAATTATAGTATATATACTCAATGGAAAATTATACAGGATTTAAACTGAGTGCCTTTGGAGAGGATGTCATAAATTACAAGCATTTCCCTTATTAAGGAAAACAGCAGGATAACTACTGTATATAAAGTATGATTATAATCATGTTAAAATTGTTTGGAAAAATGAATCTAAATAAGTATGTTACCACTGTATAATTCAGACTTTGGGAGACTTCTTCTCCCTACCCATATATTTCTGTTTTGCAAATTTTATTTGATGACTCAGTTGATTTCATAATGAAATAAAGATAAACTTTTTTGGATGAAGTTATTTTAGAAATTTTGGAGGCCGATGCATTTTAGTTGACCCAAATTTACATATCAGGCAGTGAACAAGCAACTCATCTACCAGGCACTCTGCTAAACACACAGGGAGAGCAGAGATGTTGGAAGTACCCTGGCTGTCCTCAAGGTCTCACCACCAAGAGGGGGATGCACATGTTGACCCAATCTATAATAATAAAAGTGTAATATGCTAATTAGACTGGACAGCCAACTGACCTTCCAGACATCTTTCCGGATGTCCTTCTGGACAAAGCCATGGCAGCAGGGGCCAAGGCAGAGGTGGTTAGGGGCGATCAGGCAGGCAAGGGAATGGTTAGGGGAAATCAGGCAGGCAAACAAGTGCTTAGGGGCAATCAGTCAGGCATGCAGAGTATTTAGGGGTGATCAGGCAGGCAAGCCAGTGGTTAGGAGCCAGCAGTCAGGATTGTGAGAGGGATGTCCCAGATTTCGAGAGGGTTCAAGCTGGGCTGAGGAACTCCACCGCCCCCTCCCCACCCCACATGGATTTCATGCACTGGGCCTCTAGTTAGATATAAAGGATGCCAATTCTGAAGGCATCCACAATGTAAATGCAAAGGAAGTTCTTTGAGTGCACTGAGAAGGAAAAGATTAATTTTAGTAGGTGGACTCAGGAATGGAGATGGCAGTGAAATTCCAGATAGCATTTGTATCTGAGAAGGAAAACATTAATTTTAGTAGGTGGACTCAGGAATGGAGATGGCAGTGAAATTCCAGATAGCATTTGTATCTGAGCATCATTTTCACTTAGATGATTGTGGGAAGTCAGTTCCAGAGGAAGGTGTTTCAGATGTGGGGGTGACATTCAGGGAAAGCAGGATAGGTTGGTTTGAGGGGGTAGCATTCTCAGGACATATTAATCTCAATGGCAGCTAGAGATTTTGTATAGAACACATGCACCACATACACACAGGTGCACACAGATATACATACAACTTGCAGTAAGAAATGTATTGATATGGGTTAAGAACAGAAAGAGGCTACTTTATGAGGGAGTGTAGCATTCAATTGGTGAAAAAAAGGCTGAAAAACACCTGTCTTTATATCTATCTGAGGTCCTCTTGTTATTATTTTAACTTACAAATAGATGCATTATTTGATTTCCTTAAGAGCAAAAGTGTATTTTTTCAATGTTCTGTATGTTTTTTTAAGTTTTTAAAATTAAAATCAATTTATGGAGCTAAAAACAGCTCCCACCATCATCAGAAGGAAGGGGGATATCTTCTCTGTACTTGTCCCCTGCCTCTATCTGCTACCAACAAAGGAGAGAACAAGTGTTTCTGCTTTTCCAGTTAGGACCTCCCCTCCTCTACTGTCCGTGTTTCTATTGGGAGGAGTCAGGAATAATACCAGGGTTTGGCTTGCCCAGAGGTCAAAAGGGTAGCTCAGCCCTCCATATGCCCTAGAGAAAATAAGACAAAACAAAGTACTGCCTCCCTCACTCCCACATCATAACTGTGAGGAAAGCAGTGGCCCCAGGAGTCTACATCCCCTGACAAACCTCTCTCCACTAAAGCCTCACTCCACTCCCACCTTGAGATCACCATGACTTAATCTACTTTTGTCCTCTCCCAGATCAATCTAGTCTCCCCAAGAATTCCAAGATGCCCTGGTATTCCCTAATTCCTGGAACCAAATCTCCACATGGCTCATTAGAAAATATAGCTAACTACCTTCCCATCCCTCCACTTTCTTCTTCTCTGGTTCGTGTCCGTTCTCCTCACCCATCACTCCCTGGCATATCATATATTTGACCATTTTTTGCCTTCTCTCTATTAGACCATGAGCCCCATTAGGAGAGAGAAGTTTGTCTGTGTAGGTCATCACTGTCCCCATGGCTCAGAGAAGTCAGGTTTCCTTTTAAATGTTGTGAACATATACTGTGAGGGTTTTTTTTCCCTCTGGGTTTCCTTCATATTTGTCTAGATGGCCTATAAATCTTGTGTTAGATTTTAGGGGATCAGCAGGTTGGTTTTTTTTATTACTTATACCTTCCATGACCTGGAAGGACGTGAGAGGGAGACCACAGGATGATCAGGTCCAGCAGAGAATCTGACTTTTCTCAGTAGAAGAGAAAACTTTATCATTATTGTTGCCATCGATAAAACGGCAACACAAGAGGCCATGAGTCCACGTCTGGATTTGCGTTTGTCCTAGTCTTTTATTAAAATAGATTTAATTGATTTCAGAGAGAGAAAGGGAGAGGGAAAGAGGGATAGAAACATTAATGATGAGATATAGTCATTGATCGGCTTCCCCCTGCATGCCCCCTACTGGGGGTCAAGGTTTAAACCTGGGCATGTGCCCTGACCATGACTTCCTGGTTCATAGGTCAAGGCTCAACCACTGAGCCACACTGGCTGGGAATGCCTTAGTCTTTTTATAGGAACATGTATTCTGCGATTTGCATCATTTCTGGATAAACTGGAGCTCAAGGAAGCACCTCACTCTATTGGGACTGTCTTATCCAATTCACTGTCCTCCCTGTGAATGAGAAGCTACAAGAAGCTTCAGTAAGGTGTCTCCCTGAATGAATTTTCAGATTGAAAAAAAAGAGAGAGAGATGAAGTTTTATAATTTTAGTGATGAAAGAAGGTTTTGCTTATCAGGTCAGCTTATTTAGTTTTAGGCAAGACTTTTTCACCTATATACCTCTTCTCCCTTTTTTCTCAGGCGTTTGAACTGTGTCTTTGATTCCCATTGCCCATCTCTTGTGTAACACAGTGGAAACAGAGGAGCCAACCCCCAACATCTTGTGAGCACCACAGAATTCCTCTTCTCAGGCTCTGCAGTGACGTTGATTTGTGTGAGTCACATAGTCTTTTAGTGGGCCACAGAAATAATGAATTAAAAGGAAGAGATGCCCTAACCGGTTTGGCTCAGTGGATAGAGCGTCGGCCTGCGGACTGAAGGGTCCCAGGTTCTATTCTGGTCAGGGGCATGTACCTTGGCTGCAGGCACATCCCCAGTGGGGGGTGTGCAGGAGGCAGCTGATCGATGTTTCTCTCTCATCAATGTTTCTAACTCTCTATCCCTCTCCCTTCCTCTCTGTAAAAATCAATAAAATATATTTTTTTAAAAAGGAAGAGATTCTAAAATTCATTCCTTTTTGTTTAATTTTGTCCATAACCATACATATTGGAAATGTACAATGAGTTTATGGAAGCATTTCTTCAGTGCAAAGGAGAATGTCAACGCTAAAAGCATTTCTTTTACCTTGACTAAAAACACAAGAGCTAATTATGTGTGTGTGTGCGTGTGTGTGTGCATGAGTGTGTGTGTTTATAAGCATTGTATCCCTTTCTGACATGACAGATTCTAGTTCCTGGCTTTTTTTAAGGTGCTAAAAGAAATCATGTACCAGGTCTCTGATGATAATCATATTCCTTCAAGTTACCTTGGTGATTTGACTTTTGAAAGTGTATTGCTGAAACAATATGAATTCACTGATTTGCATGACAAGTAAATTACCAGTTTGAAGTGTTGAATGCCCAAAGAAATTTACTCATGGCATTTCAGATAAATTATAGTTACAATGTGTTTTCTGTTTAAAAAGTAACTCATAATTTCTGTTCAGTTCAACAAATTTACTGACTATTTATCCTATGCTCAACCCTTTCCTTTCTGTGGGAGACAAAGGGAAGAAGAAAAAAACAGCCCCAGGAAACCCTGGGTTTGGAATATTCAGACAAGTAAGTGACTTTACTAGCTGCTTCTTCATGAACCTGTACATCGCAAATGCCAGGAAAGATTCTACAGCAAATGCCTTTAGATCATGAGGTCTCTTCAGGTCTAGCCTTTCCTCTTCTATCTGAAATGTTTCATCCTTATTGAATTTGTCTACCCAACGCATCTGCCAGTTCTCCTGTTTGCCTAATCAAGGCTTAGTGTGTATTTCTGGGCACTCAGCTTGGCATAGAGATGAATCGTGAGCAACAGAGAAAGAAGCTCATCTTTCCTAAAATTAGATTCTCATCATAGAACAACAGGGCTGCAGTCTGTTTCCTTGACCTAGGGTAATGATGGTAGTGGCGGTGTTTTTGTCTGGCACTTGCATGCCAAGGTTAGTCATAGAGGAAAAAAAAAGACATATTAGTCTGTTTAAATAATCGATGAACAGTTAAATTCTAAACTAGAGTCCTGGGCACTGATGGTGTAAATGTAGAAATTCCAAAAGCAGTATGAGCATACCAGTAATTTCAGATTGTGGAGAATAAAAGAGAGAGAAAGAGAGATGTGCTCTCTTGCAGGTTTTTGTCTTAATATCCTTGGTAAATTGGGCTGCTGTTAACTAAAGTATGAAATAAAGAAAAAAAGTGTAGAGATGAGGTATGATTTAAGGAGACTATATGCCATTTTAATCATGTTAAATTTGAGCTTTTAGAGAATCGTATAAATGGCTATTTTAAAGAGAACGTTATATTTAGAAAAGTCCTAATCTCAGAGAGGAAATCAGAGTGGAGATGAATATGTAGACCTCATCTACACCCAGGCACATTATGTTGAAGAGTAGTTTAAAAGATTAGGAAGAGTATGGACCATTAGCATTCATCCTAATTTCTTCAAATGATGACTACAGTGGGCACTGTTTGTTCTCCCCAACATGCATATGATGTAACCTAATCCCCAATGTGATGGTGTTAGGAAGTGTGGCCTTTGAGATGTGGTGCCCCCATGAATGGGATTAGTGTTCCTATAAAAGAAGATCTAGGAGCTCTTTTATCCGTTGCACCACCTGAGGGCAGAGCAAGAAGAGGAGCTGCCTATGAGCCATGAGGTAGTTCTTCACCAGACATCAAGTTTGGTGGCATCTTGATCTTGGACTTTTCAGAATAATTAGGTGACTTGGCTGTAGTCATACAGCAAACTACTACTAGAGTACAGCTACAATAACATTATTTTCTAGTCTATAACTGCTATTGTAGTCTATTAATGAAAGAGAACCTGAAAGAGGATGATGATAAGTTGACAGAAAAATGATAGATCACCCTACTTTGTGACAGGACTATAATAAATATTTTATGCATTATCTTATTTGATAGTCACAACAGTACTAGGTGTAAGTCCATTTATTATATGCATTTTACAGAGGAGAACCCTAAAATTCAGAGCAGCTAAGAAATGAATCAGCCAGAATGCTAACCTTGATTTGTTTAACAGTATAAGTATTCTAAAACCCACACCATAATATTTTGCCTTTTATCTGTCCATTTATTCATCCATTTATCTATCCCAACTATCACTTAACCAAATTAACCAATTAAACAATACTTTTAAGTTCATGTTCTCTGTCAGTAATTGATCCCCAGAGAATAGAACTCTTAGTCAAATGTAGAAAACTGAAAACTTAGAAATTATTTTATAGTTGGCTAATAACCTATTTCTAAGAAACTACTTGGATGCTCAGGATGGAATGCTTTGCCTGGGTAAAAATTATCCCTATCATTTTCATTAGCAGTGAAATGTTTTTTTTATAATGAATTATCACATAAATATTTTGTTTAAATCAAAAGTCCATGTGAAGCTTATGATTTACGTGTCAACAGTTCTCCTCCAAATACGTTTGTGTCAGTATGTGATAGAGTGTGTGGATCTTCTTGGAAGGAAGTCTTAAAGAAGGGTTTAATGATTTTGTGTTGTTGTTTTTTTTAATTTTGATTTATGATTGGGTGAAATGTAAGGAGTTTTTTACCTTTGCTATGGTTTCTGTGAACTTCCTGCTCAGTTGGCTGGCCCACCATTAGCCATGTGCTCTGTGATGTAGACTGTCTGTCTCTCACTGAGGACCTTCTACTTCAGGATTACGATAATTAGTATTTCTCTAAACATTCTTATGTTTTATCTCTTTTAAGTGCTTTTTTCTCAGAAGGGTTCCCAAATGTTGGCACCAGATATAAATGATGACATCAGAGTTAGGTTTTAGATGCTGCTAAAGACCCAGGGGTCATAGATAAGGTCAAGGTCCAAAGTGTTAAATTCCTCTTGAAATCTCCTAGTACTACACAGGAAACATGGTTTCTGAGCCTTCACTCCTGAAGAAGAGCAGTGAAGCCAAAGGAAAGGCATAATACAATCCTCCACCTAGAAAGGCCTTGGTGGATTGCCAGGGGCTACTCGCTTCTAGTCTGGAGTCTGGCCAGTATGAAATTCAAGCTGGGAGGCAAACCTAGAGGAGAATACCAAAGGGCAGGGTGACAGGAGAGAACCAGTGAGCACAAAGTATAGCTCCAGGGAATGTTGATTCTGTATTGTCATGCTAGAGCTCAGCCTCTTTTAAAGAATTTAAATACCTATCCCCAAGTGCAGTCTGTTAGGTTTTAAGGACACAGTACCAAAAGTCAGCTACCTGACTGTAAGTTGTTTCTTTCTGCCTCTGGGACATGATTCTGTTGTAATGATTTTGACTTTGTCATCAAGAGAATAGAATATATTTATTAAAATAGAATGTGCTTTGTTAAGAGATCCCTTAGCAGACTGAGAGAGTGCATGGTTATGCATATATAATTTTTACCCTTTATTAATTTATTTATATTTTTTTTTATTTAATCTTCACCCAAGAATATGTGTTTTTTTTTAGAACAGGGAAGGAAAAGAGAGAGAGAGAAACATCTATGTAAGAGAACAATATTTATATGAGAGAGAAACATTGGTCTTACCTCTAGTACTTGTCCCTACTGGGAACCCAACCCGAAACCCAGGTATATGCTCTGACTAAGAATTGAATTTGCAACTTTTTGGTGTATGGGTCAACACTGCAACCAATGATGCCATCCTGCCAGGGCTAATTTGTATCATTTATTGAACATTTACTTTGTTCTAGGTATATTCCACTCATGATTTTATGCCATTCTTAATACAAAAATCTAGATATTATATATTATTATACTAATTTTTACCCATAACAAATCCATGACTTAGAGGTAGCTTAACAGTTGCAGTAGCCCATATATTAATTAAAGTGTTGAAGCCAAAATTCAAATATGTCTTGTTCTTTATATTATTACTAGAGGCCCAGTGCATGAATTTGTGCATGGATGGGGTCCAACTGGCCCACCCCGATTGGGGCCAACTGGGGCCGGCCGGTTTGGGGAGAGTCTGTGGGAGGTTTGCCACCAGTCCCACCCCTGATCAGGGCCTAATCAGGGCTGGGATGGCAGGGGCGGGGCCCAGGAGGTTGGCTGGCAGGTCCCATTTCTGATTGGGTGGAGGGGGATGGTCAGGGGCCAGGCCTGCCGGGGCCAGGGGCTGTGGGTGGTTGGCCAACCAGCCTTGCTCCCAAATGGGGTAGGAGGGCTGATCAGGGCCTCAGTACATGTCAAAGCAACCAGTCATTCCAGTTGTTTCGGGTGTTCCAGCATTCGGGTCGCTTGGCTTTTATATATATAGATTCATTACAAAACTGTTTTCTGCATTTAAATTCATTTTATAATGCCACTCCCAAAGCAATCTGAGGCAGAATCCTGATCCCTACAAATAAAAAGTATATATATGAAGCAAATAAACAAGAAACATACTTCTTAATGTATTAAAAAATATATTATCTTCATTGACCACTCACCTTATTTGTAACATTTGGCCAGAGAATACCTGCAGTGAAGACTTGAAATTAAAATTAAAATAAAATCAGTTCCCCAGAGTTAACAATTTCTCATTGTAAGAAACATTTCCAAGCATGCTGTAGACCTTAGGAGGATATTCCAAAATATTGAGTAATGACAACATATTTAACTTTGTACTATTACCACTTTTGGTAATAAAAACTAATATCTAGAATTAATTTACAGTTTCAAACTGTTATTTTTATTGCTTCATAAAATTGAGTCAACTCTCAAGAGTCCACTTTGAAGATGATGCACTTGAACATCTAAATTAGAATAATATATCATCTTAAAGGAATTGGGTACATAAATATAAAAATAAATACACATTATTTCATACTATGGACAGTGATGCATCTTAAAGCCTTTTGTAAACTCTAAATTTCTACACCAATGTAGGAACCAGTTTTAATCTTTTAATGCCTCCAATATTTTCTAAGGGAAAAGACTCACTCAACAATGTCTGGAGATGGGGTGGCTTAGTCTCTCTTGATAGGGAAGAGCAATATCTTATGAAGCAGCCCCCTCATTCTTTGCAAACATCTCCCAAATACTAGTAATGGTCAAAAGAACTTCCATATATTAGGTCAAAATCTATTTTGGAATATGCTAAGGTTTTTAGAAAGCCAATCAATACCACTCTTTCTTTTTGGAGTTTGGAACCCATTGAGAACTAGAAGAAAAAAAATGGAGATAATGCTATTAGTTATGTGATTGATAAGTAGAATTCTAAAAAATATGCTTGACACCTGGCCACAATCTTCTAATATGTTCCCCCTCTGAAAAAGAACCTTGCCCATAATGCTACAGCTTTTCAAGCATATTTACATTATGGGATCAATAGAGAAATATGTGTCACTTGGGAATGAACGGGCCACTTATAGCAAGAAAGGGGCTGAGCTACAAATGTGCTCTCTCTCTCTCTTTCTCTCTCTTTCTCTCTCTCAACATAACAACAAGATACATCAGTAACAAGAAAAGTAAGTAGGGAGACCTTAAAGAGAAGGAAAAAAAATCCTATTTCTCCTCCAGGAGAGTAGATGATTCCTTTGCTCTGTGGAAACAGGAGCAAGGAGAGGTAAGTGCTCCTTGGTAAGCTTCTCATTTATGTTCTGTTCCTTAAACTGTTGGTCTTATCAGTTAATGCTATGGCTGACCAGACATGTGGCTGTCCCCCTCAGGAGACTAGAGCAATCCGTTCTTAGGGCAGTCCTTCTGCATTATTCATGAGTCTTTTCTCTCACTTCCAGGCACTATTCCTTTATTTTTCCTTCTGAAATTACTGGTGGTCAGTTTTATCTTACCTTCTCCTCCTCCGAGGCTAAATAAGACAGAGTGGTAATTTGAATGCATTCTAAAACCCTGTTGTACCTAACAACACAAAGCTGTCTTTGTTCAATTAGGCACAGCCACTCTGTCCGACACATAACGCTTCAGCAGTTAAGCAGTCACTCCACATGACAGCTTTACAGCACTCATTTAATACAATATTCTCTACGCAAAATTCCCCCAATTTGCATGTAAACACCTTTCCACTGTTAAAGCCTCAGAAAAGATATAACACTTGAACATCTCATGTCCTTTATCTTTTTGGTTAAATTACAGTACTTTGCTTTATCCACTCTTCCTTCTGGTCCAGTCTTATTCGGAAGACCAGAAGGGTATATCTGCCTCCCAGTGTTCAAATGTGAATTAATTCAAAAGCAGCACTCTCCTATAAGAGTTCAGGTGTCAATAGAACATTATAGATTTCCTCATGACTATTCCCACACATTCAACATTGACTAAACACAAGAAAAATGCATATTCAGAATAATATATATTCCCAACACCATTTCACAAATTCACTTATTCACTCCTTTTGCAAATATTTAGTGAGTGCCTACTCTGTGACAGGTCCTATGCCAGAATCTAAGGACACAGCAATGGTCACAACAGACACAAATTCCCTCACTAACAGAACTTTCATTAATTGGAGAAGCAAAGAAATTTAAAAGCTACATAAGTACAACATACATGTGTTTGATGTTGACGAAGGCCAGGAAGAACAAATATACAAAGCTAAGCAGGAGGCAGAAAATATGTTGGCGGTGGGGGATGGGATGCCATAATAAATAAAGCCACCAGGACAGACCTCACTCATTCATACATAATGAAAGAACAACACGTAACTGCAGAGAGATATCAAATGCATTTTCATGGATGCCTAGGGGGAAGGAGAAAAATAAGAGTGGGGACTGGAGATAAAAAAGGGACATTACAGAAATAAAATAAAAAAGCAAGTGGTATTTCAATATAGTGTGATCTAAAAAGTATAAATAACTCCATGACCTGCATCCACACTTTAAAAAAAAAAGGAAAACATTTTAACCTCTAAGTAAAAGTGTCTTAAATCCACTATGTGGTGCAATGCAGAGCCACATTACTGGTACCCATCAAAGAACCCAATGAAACTCAGTATTGAAGAGACTCTGAACACAGAATATTTCTTGCCTTCTGTCACATCCAGAAAGTAAAGCTGTGAACTTAAACTCTATTAGGTGAAATTGCCCACTGAGAGAGGTATTAATTATAACTATTTCTACTGTTAAAATGGTTATAATATTGTAATATTATGTGCAAAATTCCCCCAATTTGCATGTAAACACCTTTCCACTGTTAAAGCCTCAGAAAATATATAAAATATTATAATATTTTGCAAATTGGGGGAATTTTGCATAGTGACACCAGGGATATTCCTGTTTCCTTGCAAAGGATGTTGGAAGCTGCAATCACCACATTGTTCTCCCTTCACTTCACATGTAAGGCTCCTGAAGTTCATTTCCCTCCAAAACCTGGACTTCTGGTGCCCTGGTTTTGCACTGAATATGAGCCTCAGGATGACCCAGCCTCCATGTCCAGCAGGCTCATTCCACAGACTCTTTGCCCTGGTCTTTGTCCTTGGAATCTCCAAGAAATATGGGAAACCAACTGATAGGGACACCTTCCTCTTGGTTGCTGTTTCTATTTGAGGATTACTCTCTGCAGAATCCTGAACAAAAGCCACTGAGGATGGCTAAGTGAACATTTTAATGTTCCATTTTTCAGCCTTTCACATAAGAATCAATAACTTTACTGTGAATTCCTCAAGACCTTGCCTTTTTGAGCATCTCACATTTCAAGTGACATTTCTGCTACACCTTTTTCAGTAGAATAAGATGGAACCCTGATGTCCTATTTCCATCTCATTTTCTTTTCCCCATGATCCTTTAAGGGAAGGGTCAATATTTCAGTCCACTTTAACTATTCTTTCTGTTGGCTCCTTTCTTTATTATGCTAACACATTGATTGGGTTGGAGAACCATCTTTTCTTCCATTTCTCTTTCTTTTGAGGCACAGAAATCCTCTGAAGGTTTTTTGTCATAATGAGAGATGCAAAGTACATGCTTTGAGGATCTGGCAGAAAGCACACATTGTCCAAAATGATTCTTTCCTCTTTCACCTCTCTAAATAGAATAACCCTGAACTGGCAGCATTCTCTTTTCAGATCAACATCTAAACCAGGCCTGTTCAATTTATCATTGTTCTGCTTGGTCCCTTTGGCATGAAACCGGTTTCCTGTGCCTTCCTTAGGGTACCAGTCTCTATCAAGGGAATGGGATAGCTGCATTCGGAACCATACTGAGCTGTTTGTAATTCAAGCTAAATGGTTCTGAGTAGCCAACAACCTCCTTCTTGATCTTTCCTTTGCCGATCAGTGCAAACTGGCCGTCACCATTTTATACAGCTGTTCTGATTTTTTATGGAAGTTTTCCCTTTTGGTATGACATTGCTTTTTTATTATAATTTTTTCAATTACAGTTGACATTCAATATTATTTTATATTAGGTTCAGGTGTACAACATAGTAGTTAGACATTTATATAATTTACGAAGTGATATCCTTGATATTCTAGTACCCACCTGGCACCATACAGAGTTATTACAACATTATTGCCTGTATTCCCTATGCTGTACTTTACATCCCATGACTCCTTTGTAACTACCAATTTGTACTTCTTAATCCCTTCACCTTTTCACCCAGCCCCGCAACCCCCTTTCCATCTGGCAACCATCTGTCTGTTCTATCTATAAGCCTGGGTTTTTGTTTTTATTTTTGTTTGTTCATTTATTTTGTTCCTTGGGATTCTCTGTATAAGTGAAACCACATGCATTTGTATTTATCTGTATTATGACATACGTCTTAAAAGTCTTAAGTATTTCCTGTATCTGGGTTTCCCTCTGGGGGTCTCTGTCATGTGCTCCCTGGAACAAAACCCTTTTCTAACGTATCCTTGGACATAGACATCATCATCTATGCTTGGGTATCAACAATGACACATTTCTTTCCTCAACCAAATCTTTATTCCCCTTTTACATCTTCCCAGACTGATCTCTATGACCCAAACTCTACCTTATGAAACTGCCCCCTCTTCCTCCACAAACAAGTTGCCTTCTCTAATACATCATCTATTCTCCACTGCCCCTATTATGGTAGAAGGTCAGAACATAATGTTTTAACCAATTCGATTAGAAAAAACTCCATCTCTAGCGATGGAGTGAATGTTACAGGCACAAGAATTTTTAATGTTTTTTATTTCTCTTTAAATTTTTAAGTTGGCAATTGTTTCATTTAGTTCTTCTCCACCTCAATCTAAGGCTATAGCATAAGTTTCTGTAAAGACTTATTCCTCATCATGTATTTATTAGTAAAATCCACTCTCATTTTTTATGAGTCTGCATCTTTGTAATCTAATATATTTTTCAGAATATGTGTCTTCAGTCTCTATGAATGTGAAGGCTGGACCTCATGCTCTGTAGCTTATGCTGAAACTAATTGCACTCAAAACCTAACTTAACAAAGTCACTGCCTGGGGCTCTTGCAAAACAATTCATAATGGGAGAAAAATGGCCTCATTTCAGCTACTATCTCTTTACTGAGGAATCTTAACTGGGTCCAAATGTTTTCTTTATTACCTGCTCCCTGACTCAGCCCCTGTGTAAGTCAGCTACAGTGATCTCAACGCTAGGGACCCGGGGATGTGCTTAGTGGGAGCCAATGGGGCATCTCTCAGGCCCCCAACTTTTAAAATATTGCTACATGTCTGTAACTAACATCAAATAGTAGTAGCTGAGACCATTCAAACTAAAAATAAAAATAAAAACAACAACAACAACAAAAAACACACTAGCAATCTGAGCTTGCTAAAGCTTAGATCCTAAAACATCTCATCTTGGCTCAGCCGAAAACTTCAGCATCTAAATTTTATGAGCATACTCTTTGTCCCTCATTCTTAAGATCTGAGCCCATGCACCCACGTTATAACAGCACTCTGTGGTTCTTTTACTAAAATTAGGTCCCATTTGTGAGAAATCAGAAAACGAGTTAAAATATTATCTTTATTGCTAATAAAGCTGATGAGCACACAGTCTTATATGAGCCAACAGACTTTCAATGCACCCTGTCCCAGCGAATAAAAATTATTCACTCAGTCCGTGGAGGGAAAATCAGAATACCACATGCATGAGAACACGCCGGAGATAAAAGACTGTGGTAGTTAACATTATGTCACCTTGGCTGGGCCACAGTGCCCAGATATTTTGCCAAGCATTATTCTAGGTGTTTCTGATATGTCGTTTTTGGATAAAATGTTTATCAATATAAGTGGAGATTTAGTAAACCAGCTTGCCCTCCATAATGTGGGTGAGTCTCATCCAATCGGCTGAAGACTGAAGCAGAAAAAAAGGTTGACCTCCCCTAAGCAAGAAGGAATCGTTCTTTGAGAAGACTGCCTTTAGACTTCGGCTGCAATGTTTTCTTTTCTTCTCCTGCACGCCCCCTCTTTCCTGGCTAGTCAACAGACTGCCTTTGGATTTGAACTGCAACTCTTTCCTGAATCTCCAGCCTCCCCCAGCAGACTTTGGACTGGCCAAGTCTCCACAATCATGAGTTTATTCCTTAATATAAACTTCTTTTTCTATATATATCCA
This sequence comes from Myotis lucifugus, assembly GCF_000147115.1. Classification (NCBI taxonomy): domain Eukaryota; kingdom Metazoa; phylum Chordata; class Mammalia; order Chiroptera; family Vespertilionidae; genus Myotis; species Myotis lucifugus. The sequence goes on along the minus strand of NW_005871231.1, from coordinate 828,272 downwards.
TTAAATTGTAGCTGAGATCTCTAACTAATATAGGAGCCTACAAAGGAACTTGACTGTACATTCTTGGTTCCCATGGCAAACTCATCATCTTAGAAGCCTGATGAAACTTTTTCCTCCCTCACCAACCAAGGGAAGACGCGGGAACATACGTAGGCCAGCAAAACATTTCCAGGAGGAAAGCTGGTTTTCCTGTGCTTTCCTCCTGGACTAGGAGAAAGATGGAAGCATGGGAAGTGGGAAGAGCTTCTCCACTTCTACCAATTGAATGCTAGACCTTCCTCCTGGAATAACATGGACCCTCTTTACACTGTCTCACACCCAGTAACCTCATACTTATTTTGCCAGCTTTGATCTTCATACATTTTTACACCTTCAAGACTAAGGAGAGAACTTTCACCTCTTTGCTTCCTTGGCTAAAACTGGTTCACTTTGCATTGGAGTCACAGCCCAAACGCCAGGTGGAAGGCAGCTAATGCAGGCTTCAATTTATACAAACCTGATTTCAAACAACAGGCACCCTCTATGAGTTTATAAGTTCTGGTGCACTAAGCAGCAGAATCTCTCTGACTTACAATTTCCTCTGTTGTAGGTTTGAAATAATAACAATCCTCCTGACAGAGTTTTCATGAAAATTAAATTAGATAATAAAGGCAAACATGTCTCACACAATCTCCAGATCACAGTTTCCAGGTGTTCCTGCATTTCTGAGGCTGTGGAAATGCTGTTATTCAAAGGGGATCTGGAATTCACTGAGCTGTGCTTTGTCAATGTGACCACTGCTTTTCTGTTTGTTTCTGAGCAAAACATTTAAAAAGATTTTTTGCTTGACCAAACTTTAATCAGGCTCCTGACCTTCTCCCCCATTCACCTTCTAACCCCAGCTCTTGGTTCTTTTCATCAATATTTAATTGCTTTCTTGGATTCTCTTTCACTTTCAAGATAACCTACTTTCTCCTTTGGCTTTGGGGCTCATTGTCAACTTGTTCGCAATCATGTATTCTTCTGGGACTTGTGCATTTCCCACAGAGGGTCAGTAGGAGTTCCACCATCTCGGCTTCATTAGACTTTACTGGTCCAGCCAGTTCCCACTCTCGACCCATAAAATAACTCAGACACCAACTCTGGCATCTGGTGTCCTCATTGACACCGAAATCTCTACCATATTTTTACATTATGCGGGGTAGGGGGCGAGGAAGAGGTCTAGACATTCCATTCCTATTCTTTAAATCCCACTATTGAGTAACATATATCCATTGTTTATGTTTATGGAACATCTACTGAAGGGTATTATTCAGCTGGCATATTAGTAAAATTGGCCTTTGAATTATTGCTGAAACCTCATGTTTTCAGATCAATTTTCTATAAAATTGTGTGATTTTGTGAGAGTTTTCAACTTAGCTTTTATAAACCCAGTAAAGGATGTTGCAAACACCCACTGGGGGTTGACTGGTCCCAGGTGCTCTTGGGTGGCAGATATTGCAAAGCAGCTGGAAGATTCTGGTCTTTGCATAGATAATACAAACCTTATATAGGAAATAAAATAGGCATGTTTTATAACAAAGTAAGATAACTTGTCTGTGACTCTGTGTACCTCTTTAGAATAGGATGATAGGATGCATTTTAATAAAGGAAGATGCCAAGGAAGGGCAGTTAAGGGAGTTGAGTTCCAGTCCCAGCCCACCTCAAAGATCAGGTATTTTTGAGCAGCTTCTGTTGTCCATCAAAGGCTCAGGCTCTTCATCTGTAAAATAAAGGGTGTGGATGAAATTGGGTGTCAGCAAACATATTTTGATGTAAATAGTTTAGCCTTTGTGGACCATATAATGTCTGCTGCAACTACTCTGTTCTACCACCTTACTGTGACAACGGCCATAGACAAGACATAACTGAATGAACACGGCTGTGTTCCAATAAAACTTCATTTACAATAATAGTCAGTGGGCCAATTTCACCTATGGGGCAGAGTTTATTGATTCCTTGATGTCTGTCTTACTACATGATCTCCAAAACATGCAAGAAGTCTTGTAGACTAAAATTCCTAAAATAATTTTAAAATTAGATCATGGCAATTATATTTACATTAAACTTGCTTTCTGTTATATTTTCCATGACCACAGGTACTTCCTCTTAGCTCCATAATACCCATACTCTTTCAGTCTGCATGTGCACACACACACATGCACACATACATATACCCGTGCACACACATACACATGTACACACACATTTTACTTAAAAGTTCAAACTGACCTACTCTCAAACCATTGCCACTTGAAATCAGGTTTTTAAACGTTCGAATAACTTACAGGCAATTCTAATAACTGCTGAAATACAGGCTCCATGTCTTACAAACTGACCTAGTAACAGTCTCATTATTTCATCAATTCAGCAAATAGTTATTAAGAGTATACATACTGTGCTTGGAGCTCGGGATAAAGTAGCAGGTAAAACAGATATGGTATATTTTCCTTATGGTCTAAATATTCCAAAATAATTGATTAGCATTTTAACATCACTTCTTCTTATTATGGTTTATTAATGTCATACATTAATAAAATACAGAAGCATGAACCAAAAAAAAAGACCTGTGTTCTTGTCTTAATTTAATTTGGTTCAATTTTTAAAGTTTTGTTAGCTTCACTTTCATCAACTGTAAAATAGATAGTTATATCCCTACCTTAAAGGTAGATATTCATTTCTAAAGCGTAAAAGGGTTTATTCATGGGAAATGTTATGGATACTATCAGTTTTGAACACAAAACACAATATTGAACAAAAGCTTATTTTAACCTCACATTCATTTAGTTCATGGTTGACAGATCTATGTTCACAATTACATTTTTCTTTCAGGCCTATTTCAGATTTATTTTTATCTGCTACCTCTGGATAATGTTATCTGTACTTATTAAACATATATAACTTTTATTTTAGTGAAAGGTGACACAGGATTATCTTATAGGCATATACCTCTATATTAAAATTGGTATATTAATTAGACATGCTCACTGTGCTCATTATGAGAAAATATATTTATTGAGGCTCCAATTTGTACCACAGTTTCTACCACACTCACCTTTGCTCCTTGATCTCCCAGTCCAGACAGGTAAATTACTCACCAGCACTAGTAACACCAATGTGTGTATCTTTAAGAAGAGGACACTGAGCTAATTAATTTGGCTAAATAATGAAAAGAACATTGTATTCAATATCATTGTCTGATCCAGCCACATTCCTGGGTACCTTAGTTATATTACTGCACCTTCTATTTCACAGATACCCCGTTTAGTATTTCCTTCATTTTAAAATGGCTCACAGTTAACAAGCAGATGGACCAGGATTCAATCCCAAATTACTCTGACTTTAAAACAAAACACCTGCTCATTTCTCAAATTATACAGTGTTATCTTTTTCTATCTCTTTTCTTCTTCAGTTGGAATTTAGGTTTAGTTTTTCAGGTGGTCTAGCACCATCCTAGAGAGCCTTTGAAATAATGTGGTTTCTGTTCATATGAGAAGAGAAAAGCCTTCCTGGGTGAGAATCATCCTAAGGAAGAGACCAATTGCCAGGATATAATTCAAATGCAACCAACAAGAATCAAAGGGGTGGGATGACTTTGAGAGCATTCTCCTCACATAGTTCTGGCCCATCACCTTCTTCTGTTCCTGCCTCATCTTGGGGGTTGAGGCCAGGGATGGTGGGTGAGACAGTGCAATCAAAGACGAAGTAATTATAAAAAACAAAGACATGGATCAACACAACTCGTCAACAGCATGGTGGTCAGGCTTCCAGGTCAGCAGAGCACTTAGCCTGTGATGTGTCTGAAGCACACTGAGGGTCCAGGACAGCAGCACCCTTAACATGTGCCTCCAGGGCAGTGTTCTCACTAAGCAGTGGAGTGACCCTGTGGACAACGGCAGGTGCACAGTTTGTGGTACTTTGACCAGCAGCCCTAGGAAACCATCATGCATTGTAAACGTATTTTTCTAGACTATACTTTTAAATTGGTTTCCCCTTATTGATTCATTTCCCTCTTCAAGCATTTATCTTTATAAAAGTCAAAAGTGATCTCTAAAGTAGTTAATGTACTCATTTTCTCCATATTTTAAAATACCTAATAATTCACTATTGCCCATTGCAGTGAGGCTGATAGGACCCTGCATGTCCCAACCTCATCCTGCTTCCCTGGTCTCATGTCATCTACTCCACCTTTCCTTCTAGGCTACAGCAACACAGAAGTCCTCTCAGATCCTCTGGTTCCTGTTCCTGGTCCCACTGCAGACTTGAGTTCAAATGACATTCCCTGAACTAGACATGAGTGGCACAGTGGTCACCCCCATTCTCATAATCATCTGTTGTTCTACTGTTATTTGTATATGTTTAATTTTGTTTGAATGAATCCCCCTTAGGCCCAATATAACCATCTTCAGTAATAAATCAAGCAAACATAGCAAGAAATAAAACTTTCCTAAGCTTTATTCCTGAATCATTGAAAAGGTGGCCTTTGACACTTGGCAAAAAGCTGCTGTAGCCTGATGATTTTCCCCTGCATTAATTCCTAATGTTCCAGGCACCAGGTGGAGGGAGAGGTGATAACTCTTCATGGCAGCGGTTCTCAACCTGTGGTTTGCGACCCCTTTGGGAGTCGAATGACCCTTTCACAGGGGTCGTCTAAGAACATCGGAAAACACATATATAATTACATATTGTTTTTGTGATTAATCACTATGCTTTAATTATGTTCAATTTGTAACAATGAAATTGGGGGTCACCACAACATGAGGAACTGTGTTTAAAGGGTCGCGGCATTAGGAAGGTTGAGAATCACTGCTTCATGGTCTTCAAAAATGGAAAGAAATTGAAACACTTAAAATCCTACTATGCTTGAGCTGCTCCCATCCACTTAAATTGTGAGCTTCAGGATTTTCATTATCTTCTTGCTAGTAATGAACTTACCTGAGAATAATCAACAAATAATAGAATGTTGTGGCAGAAGAAATTAGTCTCGAAGTATTCCCTAGGATTACTGTGAGAATAATAAAAACAAATAGTATGTCTGAGATATAGCCCTCTGTAGAAACACACCTGACCTCCTGCCATCAGACCACATTTCTGATCAGAGTCATTTTCCTGAGTCCAGTAAAACTATTTTTACACTCAGACTTGTTCAGGGAACAGATCTAGAGAATCAAAATATACTGTTGCACTTTAAGAAAAAGGGAGAGAAAATTGTTTGCAATGTGAAATGGGAGGTTTGAGAGTTTCCCAGAAAGTAATTTCTTCTTAAGTAAGACAAGACCGAATAATTGAATACTGAATCTCTGCTTTGAGGTCTTTCTAAAATTTTGGGAAACTTTCATTCAGAGCCTTAAAAGGTGATGGGATTTTCAATGTTTCCCATGTATTCCAGTCTTGAGTATGAAAAAACGGGGGGGGGGAATCTTTGATTTTTTAAATAGGCAGAGGCTAGATCTCAAGGCATGTGATTTGGGATTTATAAAGTGTGGGCTAAAACCACACTGTTCTGGCATCTTCATTCCGCAACCAATTCCACTCTGAGCTAATTAACATGGTAGAGTGATGCTGACTGAAAGATTAAGAAACTTTCCCTAAAGAACTTCACAAAGTCTAATTTTATGAAACCTAAAGATGATGTAGTGGAGTTTGGGGCTGCAGATCTCACTGGATGCTTGCGATAGGGTTGGTTGCTCAGGGAAACAGAAGCCTGAGAAGGAATTTAAAGCAGTTGCCAGAACCACTGTGAGGGGTGTTCTTCTCATGCATATCTCCTGTTTGAATCCCTCTGTGCCCTGGGGTAGAGTGTAGAGTAGTGGATATGAAGGCTGAACCCTTGGCTAGAGGACCTAGATTGTCACTTGGTAATGGCTTTGAGCAAATTGATTAACTGCCTTGACCCTTCACTTCCTCATTCAAAAAATTAAAACTATAAAATCCCCTTCAGAGGTTATTTTAAGAATGATACAATGCATGGGGTGGGTGGTAAGAAAGTAACCAAAAAACTTATATGCATTTATGCATGACCCATGGACACAAACAATAGTGTGGTGAAGGCCTGGGGGGTGGGGGGAGGTAAGGGTAGGCAGGAGCTAGAAGGAGTCAATGGGGGGGGAGAAAGGGTGACATCTGTGTAATACTTTCAACAATAAAGATAAATTTAAAAAGAAACATTTTGGGATAATAATAACAATATGTATATAAGCACTATTCGGTACTTATCAGATGCCAATCTTGTATAAGCACTATATAGGTGTTTTAGCAAATAACAAATTTATAGCTGGGTATTGTTATTATCCTCATTATGTGGATAATAACTCAACTTCTTAACTAGAGTCTCAGTCTCCTTCTACCTATTCCTACACTTTAAGCAATCTTTCTAAAATACAATAACACTCTCCATCATGGTTTATAATTGATCCTATGACAAAATCTAAACAATTGTTCTTGTGCTGGCTCCAGTCTCTCAATAACTACCGTGTGGCTGAACCAGCCCTTGTGGGTCTCACTATGCTTGCAAGGCATCCTTTGGCAATAAACATCAGAAAACTTTGAGAACATACAGGTTTATTACTTACATAACCCGGAAATTACAAAGCACACCTGGGCCACACAGTGAGGTCACAGGTAGAAGGGGGAGAGTGTAAGAGGCTTGGGGTTCTGCTTTTGTTGAAGTGGAGGGCAGAGAGTAGGATTTCAGGGGATCACTCTTAATTGGTGGGAATTTAAAGTGTGGAAGAGAAAGAAAAAGTGCCTTAAATGGTCATTTATTGAAATCAACCAAGATCTCTAAAACAAAGAATACTTAGTGAGGGCAGGTGGGCCTGGCCATTTGTCTCATCCTATGGCTGGCAATGTGTGTTTATTCAAGATAGACAAGTGGATGCCTCACAATCAAAACTCAATTCAGGCAATTACACTACACAAAGGAAAGCCAAGAGTCAGGCTTATACTCCAACTTCTGTTGGTTTACAAGACCCTAGATAACATGAACATTCACAGCTCTCCACTTGATCTTCCAACTCCTCCTTTTCCTCAACTTTTATCCTTGCCCCCATACCACTCTTTGTTCCCAAAGTGCCTGGATTTATTTCAGTTATAGTCATTTCTGCTCTAACACGATGTACCCATCCCTAAAAATCATGGCACTCTACAAAATTATGCAATAAAAATCACAAGGTTTATGGAGTCAGGAGCAGAGCAACCACACAACTTTCATTTGTGAGACTCATACAAAGAAGATACAAACATAGTAAAAATGGGAACATAGTTTACACCTACTAAAATATTAAGAAACTAGAGGCCCTGTGCATGAGATTCGTGCACTGGTGGGGGCCATGGCCTGCAGGGATCAGCCTGCTGTGGGAGCGCCACTCATTATGGTCAGCCGAGTGGCTGTGGACCTGCCCTCTGAGCAGCTGCTCCCTGGTCCTGAATCTTCCTTAGAGCTGGAGCACTTGCCTCTCCAGGGGACCCGTTTGGGGCCAGGCCCAGGGACAATAGCACTGAGAGGCAGTGGAGTAGGTCTCAGTCCCGTGGCAGTCACAAACCCACCTCCCAGCCTCTGGGGCGGCACTGCACGGCATGTGGGCATCCGCAGGAGGCGGCAGGGAGCAGGGAGGAGGAGCCTGGGGTGAGGAGGCAACAGATCACAGCCCAGGTTCCTGCCTGTTGGCCCGGGGTTCGCAGCAGGAGCAGCCGCTCATTCTGGTCAGCTGAGTGGTGCTCCCACTGTGGTAGCACACTGACTACCAGGAGGCAGCTCCTACATTAAGAATCTGCCCTCTGGTGGTCAGTGCGCATCATAGAGACTGGTCGACTGGTCATTCTGGTCATTCTGCTGTTTGGTCACTGGGCTTTTGTTATATAGGATGCTTAAATGATGCAACAAAAGTGGACCTTGAAAAGAGCTGAATTGTGTTGTTGGATGTGAGAATCAGAAGGGAGAAAATTGTGAACAAATGCAAAGTGGTGTAAAGAGAGTTACCTGAAATTGGAAGAAAAGTTGTCACACTCAGTGTGGAAGAGTGGCAGGGGTTCATGGCACATGGGGTGGACCAAGGTGGCTGGTGGATATTGGAGGTATTACACATGCACATTTTTTATATTTCTACACATCTCAGTTCAAGTACAATTTTCTGCATTTACCAGTGCTTCTCACAGACAAAATAACACATAAGCAAAGGCAAAATTCATTTACACTCAAATTATTTCCAAATATATCAGTTATGTTGAGACAAATTCATCCTTTCAAAACAATTGCTGTAGCCAGCTGGATTTAACGTGCTGTGGTTTATCCTGTTCCTGAGCCTGGAATCTGCTAGGCTTATTCCACAGAACCCTCACCGTGCCCTCCTCTTCACTTTCCCAAATCCTACTTATCTTTTAGATCTTTGCTTAAACATAATTTATTTCAAGAAAGGTTTTTGGAGAAGAACATCAATATAAGCCAATAAAACTTTTTTTTTAAACTAACCCACCCTAGTTTTACCCAAACTGTTTGTAACCCTAGTCCCATTGACTCAAAATACCTTGTGAGAATATTACTCTCTTCCCTCAACCCACCTCCCCACTCCCCAGTCTTTCTGGTCTCAACAAATAACAACTTCATTCTTCTAGTCAGGCACAAACTTGGTGTTTCTTCAGCTCCTCTCTTTTATAACTCACATTCAATCTGTTGAGAAACCCTATTGGTTCTGCCTTCACAATATGTTTTAAAACCATTCCTTGCCAATATGACTGCTGCCCTGTTCAAGCCACCACCGTCTCTTGCCTGGGGGATATTAGTGTTTCAATTGGTCTTCTATCCCTCAATTTGTCTCATGTAGTCTACACAGAGGCAGAGTAATACTTTTAACATGTGAACCATATTACTTTTCTGTCCATAATGGCATCCAAAGTCCTAATGCTCAGCTCATAGGAACTCAAATGATCTCATTTCCTGTCAAACTCCCACCCATTTCTTGTTACTCTCTTCTTTCCTCTCTCCTCCCTTCCAATCATACTAATTCTTTTGCAAATTTTAGGGTACACCAAGCACATCATTCTAGGTTCAGATGTTGACATAGCTTGATGTCTTTCTCTTTGAGATCTTTGCCCAAATATCACTCCAGTGGTGAGGTTTTCCCTGACCCCTGTTTTAAAGTAGAAAAATCACTGTTCTATCACCATCAGCACATTTGTTCCTATTAAACTTCCCTGATTCATTTTGATTCACAACACTCTATATATTTTTTCTTTATTTTATTATTGTCTAACTTTTTGGTCTATAAAGACATAGAACTTTTGTTCATATCTGTAACCTAAATAGGTAGAATATTGTGTCATGGAGAAGACATTTGATAAAAATTTCTTGAATATAATTCTCACTTTTGAGGTATTTATAGGAGCTATCAATTGCTTTTTAAAATTACTTATTACAGAGGTATCAATATATTTTTTTCTAGAATTGGCTATGTTTTTAAAAAACCAAACACTCCTAGCATGGCTTGTTTTCATTGGTAGTCATGTTGAAAAAGGAAACATTTGACCTATTCATTTTGGAAGTCATTTAATTATGAATCTACTATTTCAGGACATCTAATCTACAAATCTAAGTGGTTAGATGCAATGGTTTTTGGGTAAAACAACAACAGGAATACAATTAGTGATAGAGTGAACATTTCCTAAGAGTTCACACCCCACAGAGAGTTAGTATGGTAGGCAGCATCTATTATTTGAAACTTGAGTATCTGGTTTCCTCTTGTTCTTCACACTAAATAATTATCATTGTCTGTTGGTATTGATTACACATCTATAAGGGGTGAGATAATGTTTAAGACTCAAGGGATTACCAGTTAACTTTAACTGGGTAAATGGATTCTTTCACAGCTCTCCATATATACTTATTTATTTATTTGTGTTTACAACTTCTGAGGTGGCAAAGCCTTGGGTCCAGCCACTTACCAGACACCTAAAGCTTAAGATGTAAGTGCTAGAGACAACACAGGCTTGATGTCAGAACTGAACTCTAACCTTGGCCTTCCCTCTTGTTGTCTCTATGACCTTGTGGAAGTCACACAAATTCATATTTCCCAGGATCTACCCAGAAAAGGTCAGCAACATCAATTAGTGTGCTAATTGGATTTTTCTAAGAGAAACTGCTCCCAAGCAGTGAAATTTAGTCTCACCAGCAATACTGTGTGTGAATGTGAGCCAGTTGGCTTGGCTCTCGTGCGATTTTTGTGATTGATGAGTTTTTCTATTTACGTGACAGTGTTTCTCTGGGAGAGGGAACCGGCACTGGGGCCAGATTGCTAACAATATCATTATGATTTTATTATTGTCCTGGTTCTGGAGATCCATAACTTGGTTTTCTATTAGCTCATTACTCAAGTGAGACAGTGGGAAAGCAATCATTTCTGTCGTGGGGCAGCGCGCGCCACCTGGCTTTTGGAAAGGCCTGTGTGCGTGCCCTGGAAATGCGGAAAGTAAATGAAGTGACCAGCATGAAAGGTGGCTTTCCTTCATTGTGCATCTGCATCCAGCAGGTGAGATTATAGTCTCCCTGGTAAGGGAGATGTATAAGACCCATTAACATTTGGAGGATAAATGCACGCTCACCAAGAGGTAAATCTGCCTATTAGAGTCAGAAGCATGCATCACTTCCACTGGCAATCTCACGCAGGCAAACACTAACGTTGTTAGATGGGAAGGATCCTAGTGGGACCTGGAATTGATAGATTTTAATTTAAGAAACATTATAAGACAAACATTTTCTTTTCAGTTACCATGACCTTAAAAAGATGAAGAACACTTGGCATGGGGATCTGCACGAAATAACGATGGCGGTTCTGTCCATGGAATTCCAAGACTATGCCAGCTCAGAAAGTGAAAGAATGGAAGAAAAATTACCTCTTGCATCACTGATGTGATATTATCTATGTAAACATAAACTTAGGATTCATCATTGTATAAGTTTTCCAGAGCTGCTACCAAAGTACCACACACTGAGTGGCATAAAGAACAGAAATGTATTATCTGGCCTGCAGCCTGACATTTGAGATCCAGGTGTCAATCGAGCTGGTTTCTTGGGAGGCCTCTCTTTTGGGCTTGTAGGTGGTCATCTTCTCTTTATATCCTCACAGGGTCTTCCCTCTGTGCAGGCCTGTGTCCTAATATCCTTTTCTCTTAAGAAACCCTGTGACATTATATCAGGGCCCACCCTAGTGACTCAGTCAAACTTAATTACCTCTTTAAAACCCTATCTTTAGGTGCTGTCATAGTCTATGTTACTAAAGGTTAGTAATCATCACATGGTTGTTTTATTGCTTGTTTTTTGGGGGGAGGTCAGGTGGAAAGTGGCAAAATTCAGCCCATAACACTCATCTATGCAAAATATTAATGGTAGGTCTTCTTAGCCCACTTTCCAGAAGAGAAAATGGAACTTCTGAAAGGTCAAAAAGTTGTTATATTGAAATAGCTAAAAATAGGGGGAGATTGAACCAAGGAAACCCCTCCAGGGTGCCCTTTGCTTCACTAATTAGCATTTAAGGAGGATGAACCTAGACAAAGGAAAGGGGGAAAACAAATAAGCTCATAATACCTCTTTCTCTGATTTCTGGGTTTTCCTATCATTACTGGAATATGAAGAAAGCATCAATGATAATGAACACATTAATATAATTTCTCAATAAATTACATAAGCAGTTGAACTAAGAAATAACTGAATATATAATTTTAATTTTATATAAAAGTATTTGAATAACTAATGCATTAGTGCTTATTTCTCCATGCATACTTTAATATATCACACTAACATATTTAAAGAATGGTATATGAATAAGTATATCTTATTTGGAATGTGCATTTATATAATCTTATTTTCAATTCTATAAGATTGGAGACTTTCCAATGTAATTATAATCTTTATGTAATCTTAAGACGAGATTCAGCTACTGTAATTTGGAAGAAATTAAAGTTAGTGTATATCTACTTTGACACTCTATAGGCAGTTTTTGCAAGGTAAATAAATATATCAATGCTGCTTTGTAAAAGTCATAATATATCACAATAAAAAATGTGTCAGAGTTTGTTAGGTAGCTTCATTACCAGTTAACATCTCTAAGTCATTCAGATTTAGAAAGGGGAGAATGTGAAGATTATGAGTCTAGATAGAGGAATTCTGCATTTGATTTCCTCCTCAGCTACCCTGTGCCCAGTGATATTGGACAAGTTATAAAACCTATCTGGGCTTCAGTTTACTCATTTGTGAAAAGGGGATATCATTTCTTAACATGTCAAGTAGCAAATTACATAGCATGTGTGTAAACTACAAGAATGTGTAAATGTAAAGAATAGTTATTCTTTGAGGTGAGCAATCACAGTGTTATATTCTAAGCACTGTGTAAACACTGGGAATTCAATGATAAAAGTCCAATTCAGTCCTCAGCAATTTCACAGTAGAGTAAATGAAAGAGATGGGGTAATTTGTTATTTCAAATTCCAAATGATGCCTGCTTCCAGATAGACCAGTATGGTGTGTCCTGGGAACATAATAAAGGGACACAAAACCCTGCTGGGTGAGGGAGGGGTGTAGGGAGCCAGCAAAAGGTTCCCAGAGATGACACTAAAACTAAGTTGATTCGTATGAGCAAGATATAGCCGTCAATGGAATATATTTTTATACATCATGCATCTATAAGCCACTATGTTATAATCAATTAATCTCTTCACACAGAAGATAATGGGAGATTTAATTGTATTTTTATATAATTGGTGATTTTTAAGAATAAATAAAAGGTTGGTTTGACAAGGATTTTTATGGATTTTCTGAAACTTTTAATCTTTTGTACGTTAGTATTGACTGACACTTCTCTGATAATTGTGGCATGGTGTACTTCCCAATGATGGTCACAACACTTCCCATCTTGAATAATCCTATGCCACTGCTTTCATCCAAGGGTGAGGTCTTTGTCCACTCTCTTAAATCAAGGGGAGCTTGCAAGTTCTTAAGCTGCTAAAGAATACCAGACATGATTCTGTGTCACGTCTGAGGATAGATCATAAAAGGTGATGCAACTTTACCTTGTTCTTAGAATAACTGTGAGTTGAGTGGAAACAGTCCACTACCCTGGACCATCATGCTGTGAGAAGGCCAATCCCCTGGAGGGCAAGCATAGGTGCTCTGAGCAGTACTGGTCCTCAACCTTCCCAGGCCAGGCACCTGAAAGGTGAGGGTATAAACCTTAGGTCATGCTCCCTTCAGCCTCAAGTCATCTCCCATTAGCTTTCGAGACTTCCCATTGTGATCCTCAATAGCACATACTTTAGTCAGGAATTAAGATAGCATTCCCAGTATGCTATCTGAATTCCTGCCCCCCCCCCAAATCCATATAAATAAACATGAGTTGTAAACTTCTAAATTTGGGGTCTTTTTTATGGAAAAAGGAAACAAAATCGAATTTGGTCCTAAAACTGGGATGTTTCCATAAAACAAACAACAACAATATAAAAACCCACATGAAATAACAATAATCACTACAGCAAAACACAAGTGGCATTAACTATCCATCACACAGTGAGCAGAATCTGGAAGGACCTTGAGAAAAATGTTAGCGAAGGCTTGGAGTTCAGGGAAAAAAATGTTATGGGGGGCTGGAAACAAGGTAATTTTTGTTGTGTAGTAGTGTAAAGTTTAGTAACATTCTTTCCTGGGGTGGTGTGGAATATAGAAATATTCTTAATTGACTGATGGATTTGGCTAAGATAACTCCAGGCAGAATATGGAAAAAGATAGCTGATTTATTTGACTCATATTGGCTAAAATTTAGATAGAAGGGAGTTAAAAAGAAACTTAATTTTCAAGCAAAATGTATGGGAACTATGAAGAAACCAGGATTTCCTGGGTTCTAAAAGAGAAAAACAAGGCAAAGCAAAACAAAACCAAAAATCAACTGATAAAAGGGCTAATATCAGGAAAAATATGAAGCCAACATTATTATTGTAAAAATCTTCTGCCTTATCCAGTTTGGCTCAGTGTATAGAGCTCCAGCCTGTGGACTGAAGGGTCCCAAGTTACTTATTTCATTTACAGGCTTGATCCTAAGCCTCAGTGGCCAGTGCAGAAGGCAACCAATGGATGTCTCTCTCACATGGATGTTTCTGTCTCTCTGTCTCTTCCTCTCCCTTACACTTTTTCTAAAAATCAATGGAAAAAATATCCTCAGGTGAGGATTAACAACAACAAAAATAAAACCCTCATATAATTTTTTAAAATCCTTCTTAAGGCTACAGAAATATATAAGGTGGAACCTCAAAGGTAAGGGGAAGAGATCAACCAAAGGACTTGTATGCATGCATATAGGCATAACCAATGGATGCAGACAACAGGGGGTGAGGGTGAGGGCAGGATTGGGGAGGGGGGGAGCAATAGGGGAATAAGGACACAGTTGTAATACCTTAATCAATAAAGGGGGAAAAATCAAAGACCCTTTCAAATAAAAAAAGACCTAAGGCTCTGTACAGTGTGACTTGCAATGGTCTCTGTGTAACTGTAGAGCTTCTGAGAATCTTAGGGGTCCTCAGCAATCTCACAAGAAGCAGCGAGGAGAAGGGTTGTTCCCAAAAGATTTGTGGATGTGTTTATTTATTTTTGTTTGTTTTTTTGTTCTAGTGGAGTTGATTATAAGTGGATACACAGGAAGGCCAAAAAATTTTTTAAGAGAAAAGGATTACAAGGACCAGACCATATAAAAGTCCTTAAAAAACCCAAATTTTTATAGGCAGGACACAGGCTGCTCAGTGACACCATGACTCATATCTTAAATAAGTAGAAAATTGGTTCAGAAATGTGGACCAAAATCGCAGAAGGCAGAGCTTATAGCCAAGCATAACAATGAACAAGGAGCAGCCCAGACCCTAATCAAGAGTCAGCCACATGCGCCTGCTTGGATTTTAGAATGTTTTTATTGTCTAATGTCTTCTACTTTGAGCCCTCCTGAGGAGAAACGTCTAAAGAGTTGTCTTGTGTCTGTCTTACCAATGAATTGTGTAGATTTCTGCCTGTGCATGTGGGGACAGACAACCTTCTATCTCTTTAGCTTATATAGTTTATTTTTTGCATTTCAGCAGTTTGATTCACATATTTTACAACTTTATTGAAATATAATTGACCTACAAATATGCACATATTTAACACACACAATATAATGCATTTGGACATATGTGGACACCCACAATACTACAGGCAATGTAATAAATACATCTATTACTACCCAAAGCTTCCTGTGTCCTTTTGTGCTGTGTGTGTGTGTGTGTGTGTGTGTGTGTGTGTGTGTAAGAACACTTAACATGAAATCAACCCTTTTAACATTCTTTTAGGTGCATCACATAAAAGTGTCTACTATAGGCTCTATGATATACAATAGATCTCTAAATTTTATTATCTTACAAAACTGTACTATTATATCCATTGGTTAGAAATTCCCTCACTTCCTCATCCTCTGGAAAGCACTATTTTATTATACTGCTTATATAAGTCTGAATATTTTAGATATTTTATAAGTAGAATTATGTAGTATTTGTTCTTATTTCAGTTAGCATAATGTCCTCACAAGTGGTAGGATTGTCTTCTTTTTTTAAAGGCTGAATAATATTCCATTGTATGTTTATACATTTTTTAACCTATTTGTTAGTTGATGGTCATTTATTTGGGTTGTTTCTATATCTTGGTTATTTCGAATAGTGACTCCATAAACATGAGCATTCAGATATCTCTTCTAGAGCCTAATTTCAATTCTTTTGGATATATATCCAAAAAGTGGGATTGCTATATCACATGGTCGTTTTATTTTTTGAGGAAGCTTTACATTGGTTTCCACAATGGCGGCACCATTTTACATTCCCAACAACACTGTACAAGAGCCTCAGTTTCTCCTCACCTATATTTAGCTCTTGTTTTGTTTTTTTGACAATAGACATCCTAACAGGTATGAGTTGAATCTTATAATGGTTTTGATGTTCATTTCCCAAATGAATAGTGATATCAAACATATTTTCATGTGCTTGTTGGCCATTTATATGTCTTCTGTGGACAGATGCTATTAAGTCCTTTGCCCATTTTTCACTTGGGTCATTTGTCCTTTTTGTGTTTGTTTGTTTGTTTTCTAAGGAGTCATAGAAGTTCCATATATATTTTGGAAAAGAGCCCCTCATAAGATAGATGGTTTGAAAATATTTTCTCCTGTTCTGTGGGTTGCCTATTCATTCTGTTTATTGTTTTCTTTGCTGTTTAGTTTGCAGATTTCTAACTTAATAAAAACTGTAATCAGAGCAGTTTTATCTTAACATGGACCAGATTTTGATGATGGGATTCTAGACATATAGCTGATGCCTTAATGGGACGGAAATTTGGGAGTCTTAGTGGAGGGCATATATGTATGTTGTCTGCTGACAGAACATAAATTTTCATGACCAGAAGGCAGAGTGTGGCAGGTTGTACCTAGAAAAGAAGGCCATGGCAACCTGGCCAAGGCTTCAGAGAGATCTTATCTCTGCTCCATGATGGCTGGGGCCTCAGTTTGAAGTAACTAATGATTAGCCATGGCAACATTGCACAAGGCCATTTAGAGTGTGAACATCAAGATTTGGAATCAGCAAGCATTTATGATTGCTTTGAATATGGCAAAAGCAATAATGCTATTTGATTATAAAAGGTGATGGCATTTTTGCTGTATCCATTGAAACACTCACACTTAAAGTCCAAGCTGTATTTAGACAGCCCCAGTTCCCTGAGGCTGCTATCCTATGAGAATGCCAAGTCACATGGTTGATCACATGTATGCACTGTAGTCAGCAGACCTGGCTCTCAATTCATCGCAGCCCAGGCACCTGGCATTAGTTACTTCAAACTGAGGCCCCAGACATCATGGTGCAGAGATAAGATATCTCTGAAGCCTTGGCCAGGTTGCTCATTTGGTTGGAGCATCCTCCCATACCCCCAAAAGATTGTGGGTTTGATTCCCAGTCAGGGCACATACCTAGGTCACAGGTTTGATCTGCTGTTGGAGCATGTACAGGAGGCAACCAATCAATGCTTCTCTCTCACATTGATGTCTCTCTCTCTCTCTCTCTCTCTCTCTCTTTCTCTCTCTCTCTTTTTCCTTCTCTCTCTGCAAATCAATAAAAACATATCCTTGGGTGAGGATATATATATATATACTTTGTCCAAGTTGCTGAACTTCAGAATTTGAGGATATAGTAAGAACTGTTGCTTTAAGCCGCCAAGTTGTGATTTAATTTGTTATGCACTAAATGAACCAGAGCAGTACATTTTAGAAAACAAAACTGTATTTTATAATACAGTTGTAGATACTTCAAATCTACATCCTTGTTCTAATATAATTCAATAAATATCCAAGAATATAAAGATGAAATTTAAAGTCCTCTTCACATACATACTCCCAAACCACTTTTCTTAGTAAAAATATCTCTTATTTTAAACTAGATACAATTCTTCCAAATGGTTTCTGTATCTATACACTTTACATATAAAAGTATAGTACTATCTTTTAAAGTAATTTGTGGAATACTATTCATATTACTCAAAATATTACTGTTTGAACATAACAAGTTACCTTGGAATTCTTAACCTTGTAACATATAAAATATATATCATTTCTTTTAATAGCTGAATATGCAGCTGAAGTATGACTTTCATGGGCTTCAGTAAATTGTGCCTTCATGGGCCCCTTCTACAGTAAAAAAATATATTAAAAATAACCTTTTATAACTATGTTAGTATAAAAATGAATATGACCCAGGCTGAAATAATTATAGAATTGTTACTATATTCATTTTTTTTTCTGACATTCAAAGAAATTAAAACATTTGTGTGGGTCCTAGGCATTACTATGCCTACTGAATCTAATGTAGAAGTTGGCTCTGGCTGAATAGAGTCTCATCTTATGGATAGTCATAACTTATTTAACCATTCTTCAATGGAGGGACTTATAAAATACTTCTACTAGACAGTTTTCACTATTGAAGCAATGCTATAATTGACATGCTTGCACTTTCTCTCATCTTTATATCCACACGTAAGTGGTTTTTTTTAGAACACAGACCTAGAGTTAGAATTACTACATTAATGGACATATGTATTTTTAAAAAATGCCCCCAAATTGCCTTCTCAGAAGAACGTAGCAACTACAGTCTTTTCCACAGTGCAGGATCATTTTCATTACATTATAGACAATATTTGACAGTACCAATGGTGTATAAATAATGTAGCATTTTTGCAGAAGTGCTAACAAGAAACTCAATGAGTATGCTTGTCTGTGATTATACAAGTATAAGACATTATGCACAATAATACACACAGGCTGTTAGTATTGATTACCCAGGCATAATGATAGAGAGAGGACAAGGATTGAAGAAAAAAATTTAAAAATCAAATATTTAAGAGTGTCATGCTTGGCTGACTGAGCTTGCCAATTATTTTTTATTAGTGTTTTAAAACAGAGTACAATATATTATCTTATAAACGATAATTTCTCTTCATGATGTATACTAGAGGCTAGGTGCATGACATTTTGTGCACTTGGTGGGGGGGAGGGGGGTCCTCAGCCCAACATGCTCCCTCTTGCAGTCCAGGACCCCTCAGGGGATGTCCACCTGTCAGCTTAGGCCTGCTCCCTGGGGGATCAAGCCTAAGCTGGCAGTCAGACATCCCTCTGCCAGCCCAGGAGCCCTTGGGGGATGTTCGACTAAAGGCTTAGTTGGACATCCCTAGCGCTGCTGTGGAGGCGGGAGAGGCTGAGCAGTGCTCCCCCTGTGGAAGCACACTGACCACCAGGGGGCAGCTCCTGAGTTGAACGTCTCTCTGGTGGTCAGTGTGCGTCATAGCAACTGGTCGCTCCTGGTCATTCCACTGTTAGGGTGAATTTGCATATTATCCTTTTATTATATAGGATATCCTTCCCTCTAGTGAGGAAGGAAAACTTATTCTGATTCTTAATCAAGAAATGACCACTGGAGCTCTAGCTGGTTTGGCTCAGTGGATGGAGCATTGGCCTGTGAACTGAAGGGTCCAGGGTTAGATTCCGGTCAAGGGCACATACCTCGATTGCAGGCTCATCCCTGGCCCTGCGCAGGGATGTGCAAAAGACAACCAATTGATGTGTCTCTCTCACATTGACATTCTCTCTCTCTCTCTGTCTCTCCCCCTCCATTCCAGTCTCTCTAAAAATCAATGGAAAAATATCCTCTGGTAAGGATAACAACAAAAAAAATGACCATTGGGGAAGTCAAAGTTGGACACCTGACCTCAAAGCACTCAATTTCTAGGATATATAGGAACCCATGAGATTGAAATTAATGGCTGAGAAAGAATAGGATAGAAGATATACCCTTCTGACACAGAAGAAGTAACTAGTAGCCGATCCTTGGATCCTGCAGCATAGTTTAATTGTCCATTCATAAATGTTAAGAGAAAACAAATAAAAGATTGCAAACCACATATAACATGATTCCATTTCTATTAAAAACAATATGCATGTGTCTTAATTTTGGTTTTGCCCATGACTTATCTGTTTCCTTTGGTTTGAATCTGTTTTTTTAATTTTTTTTTTGATCCTACCTTTTGTGCTTGATATTCCTCAAATGTCTGGTGATACATGTATTTTTCTTTAAGAATTGGAGAACATGTTTTATGTGTGTCTGTTTAGGCCTGAAGGATAGACTCAAGATAGAAATCACTACCTCTAAGTCTCCAATAGATGTCATTTAGGGCAAGTAGTGCTTCTGAAAAGTCTTTAGAAAGCTGTGTGGAGTATGTGAACCTGCACTTTCTACTGATCAACACACCGGAAGGAATATTTTCCGGTGCCCTGTTACACATTGAGCAGCTGGTGTAAGTACTAATCTTTTTTTTTAATGGACACTGTGAAAACTAATAGGTGCCCACATCAGGAAATAATGAAGAAACAGTTTTGTGTGTTCCTAAATTTTTATTTTATTTATTTTAATTAAATTAATTGGGGTGATATTGGTTAATAAAATTATATAGGTTTCAATTGTACAATTCTATAGTACATCATATGTATATTGCATTGTGTGCCCAACATCCAAAGTCAAATCTTCCATCACCATATATTTGACCCCCTTTACCCTTTACTATTCCACCCCCCCAATCTTTCCTCTGGTAACCACAATACTGTTGTCTGTCTATGACTTTTTGTTTGTTTTTCTTATTTGTTAAGTATGTGAAACAGATCAAATCAAATTACATTAAGTACTGTGTGATGGAGTTTTGTGTAGGAAATTCCTTTATGAAAAACCTCAATCACCTCTAATCTCACCGTTGATGTGGTCATAAACACTTCATGGAGTTAAGTTCACATTTCACTTTTGAGCCTCCCCCTCACATTTTTTTGCCTGTCTCTGCAACCTTCCTTCCCCTTGAATCCTCCTTCTTCCAGTTAGGAGGGAGCAGAGTGTCACCTGATGAGTAATTTTCAACAGTCATACCTAACCAAGGTATGGTTGGAATAGAGCTAGGACTTGTGGCCATTAGTCGAACTAGTTTGAAGCAAATAATGAATATTGCTACCTTAGACGCTCAACCCAAGCATAACAAACAAATGAGGGAATTGAACATACCACCTTTTAAAAGGATCGTCAGCATGATAGTATTTGAGGTTATATAAATATATTTGGCTAAAAAACAACTAGCCAGTGGTGTGGACAAATATTAAACTAAGCAAAGGACTTATTAGCACAAAAGAGAGTCCATGAGTCCTAGATCTGCTAAGGATAAGTGCTACATATACTTGAGTGGTTGCTAGTAATATTATTTTCACTACAAATATCCAAAAAGGTCATTGTATCCTTGCATTTTGACTGCTTTTGGGTGAGTATTGAGGTAAGGATGGAGAAAAGGAAGTGGGCTCAGTATGCCATCTTGTGTGTATCATGCCATTGATGATAATTCATCCACTGAGAGTTTCATATGTTTTGAGGGCATTATTTGCTAGTTGTACTTATAGAAGCTTCAACATTATTTTAGCAGTAATAATGCATCCAAAACAAAAGAAGGCTCTAGTCTGAGTTTAACACAACTCACATTCATAAACTTTCAAACATGTTGTTTTATTCTAGCATTTAACATATCCTATTGGTCTCAACACCATCTAAAACCAGCAAATATATATAAAGTTCTTACTGGGATCCAGGTAATTCCATAGTAATAATTTTCAAAATTTAACTTTCTTTTTGTGTTTACTTTTTACATCTTTTCCTCCCTTTGGCTTATTTCTTTCTTTCTTTTTTCATTCTGAATCATAGAAGCTTCAATGACCATGTCTTATTTTGAAAAGAGATAGTAAACATAGGTACGACTTATATGATATTCTATAATTTAGATATGTTTACTAAATATAGCTGCTTAAAATATTTATTAAAATATTAGAACTAAAAATAAGTCAGGGGGACACTTTATATATTGCATCCAATTCCCTCACTTTATAAGTAAAAATACTGAGAAGCAAAGAGGTGAACTGACTTGCCCAAAATCCCACTGTAACTAGAAAAACCAGCTAAAGCACTCAGGTCTTATGACCTGTCTAGGACTTCTCAGTATAATTTGGAGTTTTCCCAATTATAATCCAAAATTGTACACCAAAGACCTTTGTGTGCACGTGTGCATGATTGTAAGTCATTTGAAAGTCAGTTGCTAAATACTCACTTTACCAATCCAAAAATTGCAGTGATGGAAATGTCTGTGTCCATAGATATGATGAATATGTGACCTTCAGACATTTTGTTTTGTGTGCCTACAGTGATTGACCTCAAAGTGTCTACTGCTTCCCAGCACCCCCCCCTAAAAGCCCTTGTTTTTTTTTGCTTATAGGAAGTTTTGTCTTTTCTTGCTCCAGCAGAGCCATGAGGCTTGAGATTGACAAGTAGCCTCTTTGCAAATGTCACTTCCCAGGAATCAACAGCTCTGCCACATTGCTTCCAATTATGTTTGACAGCGTCCTTGTAAAAATCTGTCCACAACCTATTTTAGCTTGTCACATGTGAATTATATGGTCCTTGCCTGGTCATTCCCACCTCTGCAACAGATACTATTAGGCCGAAACAAACTACATGGCCATGATGGCAAATAGAGAATTAAAAAAAATCCTCCTGTGAACGATACAAATTCACTCTCAGATGAATCAAAGTTATATGGAGATATTAATGATAAAGTTCACTGGTAGCCAAAGATAAGGATTGTCATTGGATGTGATGGCTCCGAATACCTCGTTACAGAAAGTCTGCACTCATGCACTGATTTATCAGCGGAGCCAGGAGTCACTTCTTTGGATGCTGAAGAACTAGCCAATGTGAGCAGCTGTCATCACACATTGAGGAATCCCAGAAGAAGGGAGAAGTGCCAGGAGCCATAAAGGTGAGAAACTGTCCCAATTTCTCAAAGGGAAGAACATAATTCCTATCATAAATTACAGATTTGTGGCACTATCTAGAGTAGGCAATTAAATAAAAGTTGTATTTAAATGCTTAGAATATGCAATGTCTCTGCACTAAGTACTAGACACATATCCAATAACTTAATTGACAGATTGAATAATTTTATTGGTCACTGCTCGACTGAATGGACCCATTTGAGACCAAGTCTTGCCAAACTCCTCCAGTGTTTTTGTTTTTATAGAGTTAAGTAAATATTTTTATTACAGAGTTAACAGTGAAATGAGAGCAGGATATTATTTTTATTTTATTTGAAGCTTATTCTACAACCCTTCCATCTTAAATAGACAACATTTCTCCAGTGGAAAGATTCAGTGATCACCCTCGGTGTTTTTCACACGTATAAAATACCTAGTTAGCAAACTCAGGGAAAGTTTAAACTTTTTGTTTACTAGAATGTAAACTCCATGAAGGCAGGGAGCTCGTCCTCAGGTATCTCTTATCTGGTCTTCGAGTTTCTAATGAATTGGTTCAAATTATTCTTATTCTTAGCTGCCAAATTGTTGCCATCATTTTCCTTCTTTCCATTGTGTCCAATTATGACTTTGTCTCTGATCAGTAAAGATACCTATCACAGTCACCACTGTCACTGCTTTGGTACCCACATTCCATCTCTATTGATGAATCCTAGGCTGAAGTTGTCAGTGTCAGAGGCAAAAAAAAAAAAACGTTAGTAAAGTGCCCCTCCCTCCTACTACACAACTGTCAACATCATGAAGAAACTGTTGCTATGGGGTTTTAGCTTGGCTCAGTGGATAAAATGTTGGCCTGTGGAACAAAGGGTCTGGGTTCAATTCTGGTCAAGGGACTTACCTTGGTTGCAGGTTCTTCCCCAGCCCTGGCCCTGGTTGGGGCTCCTAAAGGGGGCAACCAATAGATGTGTTTCTCTCACTTCAATGTTTCTCTCTGTCTTTCCCTTGCTTCCACTCTCCCTAAAAATCAATGGAAAATATCCTCAGGTGAGGATTGACAAACAAAAAAAAATGATGTTTTATTAAAAAAATTTTCACTACTTAGAGTACTGATTCCTGGCCCTGGTGTTGATTTCCCAATGTGGAGACTACCTCCTATCAGTGTAATGGAATAGGTTTGGAGAATAACTATTATATAGTACATGCACATACTATGTGTCAGATACCCCCACTTCTGGTGCAAACTTCATTAGCTTCATTGTGGCTTTGCTGTTACAGGCTATGCAATTGTGCTTTCACTGATGACATTTCATTGTTCATTGCTATGAAGAAAATATTTTATTCACCATACCTGAGCCTGCTAACCTTAGAAAGGCCTCCTTGTGAAATTGGCCGTTGGTGGTATTTGGGAACTTAGAATTCCTACCATTCGCAGAACTGATAAATGCAGCTCACTGTGCCTAAACTGTTCGTGCAAACACTATTGCTTATGCTGAATAGTTGCTTGCCCTTGGGGGTCTGGAATTGTGGTACATTGTGAGGCAGAGGTGCCTGCATGACCAACTACTAATATGAACACTGGTAATGAGCCTGGATTGAGCTTCCCTGGTGGACAGCATTTCACAGCTGTTGTCATGATTCACTGCTTGAGGTATTAAATATATCCTATGTGGCTCCACCATGAGAAGACTCTTGGAAAGTTGAACCTGGTTCCTTTGGACTTTATATCACAGGCATTTACCCTTTGCTAATTTTGCTTTGTATCTTTTTGTTGTAATAAATCATTGTCATGAGTATAATTATATACTGATTCTTGTGAATTCTCCTAGGAGATCATTGAATCTGGAGGTATTTTTGGAGACTCCTGACACAATTGTCAAGGAAGAAATCACTTTAACTTTGATAAGTTCTGATTGACCCCCAAGGGTTCCTATAGATGATCATACATGAACTCTTTTTACTTAAACTTGCTTTTAAAATAATTTTGCCCATTTGAGTTAAAAATCAAGTATGATGCCATAGAAGATCATGAATATAGTAAATACTAATTCTACAGTAGCTAAAATTCATTAAACTTATTTATTTAATTTATTGAGCTTTCTATATTTTGATCCTTCATTTTGATGGGACACTGTTGATTAGTGCTTGACATGCATGCCATCATTTATTCCTTACAACAATTCCATGAAGCATGCAACTTTAGTTATAAATCTAGGCCTGGAAAAAAAATGAGGCACAAGGAGATCCAATACCTCTTCAGTAGTTCCACAGCTGAACAATAGTGGATGTGGGATTGAAAACAAGGATTTGTAACATTGGTCTTGACACTCAACTCTACAGAGACTCAATTTTTTCCAACTTTAGTTTTTTTCCTCTGCTGAGACTCTTACTTATTTGCCTCACACCAATCATTAAGCTCCTTGCAGATCTCGGTTTTAGGGTGATTTGGGTGATTTTCTTTAACAAAAGAGCTCCTGAGTCTGTCAATCACATAAAGTGCATGTGATGTGCACACCCACGAGCAGTCCTCCAAACACCTGAGACCTGTCTGAATTACAGGGGAAATGAGCCTAGGTTGTATCAATGACAAACTCAGTCTTCATGAAGTCATTTGAAACTGCAGTAGAATTCATTACTGTATGTTCTCAATTGGCTGTTGCCAAAATCTTTGAGAGCAGGGATTAGATCTTAAATATGCTTGACTCTTAACAACATGAGCAGGTTCTGGCACAAACCACGTGCTTAATTTTTTAAAATGTGGTCAGTGGATAAGCAGATGAGGGTTGGGCTTCAGAACTTGTTTGGACATTTGCTCAGATGGAATGTTGGCCAGAAAGTTCAGTGTTGGAGGCACAATTTGGACCAGAGGTTTGGAAAGCAAATATAACTATATTCACATTCTATTTATTAGCCAAAAGATGTTATGATTTTATAAAATAAAAGTGACTCAAAACACATTAAGGGAAAAGCTTGTATTTTCAACAATAGGAAAAGCAGCTGAGTGCATCCATATTTTTGATCCATTAAGAAGAATTTGATACAATATTGTGTGAGTATGTGTTAAATAACAAATGCAAGTTTCAGTCCCATAAGTGTGGAATAATTCTAATTTCATTAAAATACATATGCATGATATGTACTACTCTTTGTAATACTTTAAGCAATAAAATAAAATTTAAAAATACATATGTATGTATAAATACATGTATATGTACATATAAGATATGTATATGCACACATATGTATGTGTTTTAACAGACACATATATCGTATTTTATATTATTTTACTATGTATTTAGTAATTTTAGTATTTTTCACCAATATGTATACAAATAAATGTAATGAGTTAAATTGATAAGTTTTAAAAGATAAATATAATCATATTTCCCAAGTAAATAAATGTTTAATCATAAAGAAGTAGCTTGTTTACTAAAACTGTGTGTGTTATATGTATACTAGAGGCCCAGTGCATGAAATTTCGTGCTTGGAGTGGGGGGTCCCTCAGCCCGGCCTGCACCCTGTCCAATCTGGGACCCCTTGGGTGATGATCAACTGCCTCTTGCAATCTGGGACCACTGGTTCCTAACTGCTTGACTGCCTGCCTGCCTGCCTGCCTGATCACCCCTAACCCCTCTGCCTGCCTGCCTGATTGCCCCTAACTGCTCCCCTGCTGGCCTGATTGCCCCTAACTGCCTCTGCCTTGTCCCACATCTGGGACCCAGAATTCCCTCCTCCAGCCGGCCGCAAGCACCCAGGACCTGGGTCGGCTTCGCCTGGGCTGGCCACAGCCACAGGGGACCATGGGTGGGTGGCTTTGCCTGGGCCGCAGCCGCAAGCGCCAGGGACTGTGGGGCAGGTGGCTTGTCCCTCTCCCAGGTCGCAGGCACAGACACTGGCACCTGGGACCATGGGGCGGGCAGACAACTTGTCCCTCTCCCGGGCTGCAGCCTGGCTGGTCACCATTCCTCTCTTCCCAGTGTTGAGTGTCTGAGCCGTTAAGGTGTAACGGCATGAGGGTGTGACAACCATTTGCATATTAGCTCTTTATTATATAGGTTGTGTTTATTTATCTGGTAGGTGTATTAAATTGTTACTATTTAAGGAATGGATTTATGTAGGGGTTTTAGCTTCTGATTTGGTTGTTTTCTATTTGTTTTTAATGAACTGGATTGTTATATAAAATAAGTAAAAACAAACACACTAAAAAGACAAGTTTGGGGCTGGTGTGACAGAACCAATAATTCTGCTATGATGACTGCCAGAAGGTAAGTGCTGACTTTTTATTTATGAGAAATCTCTCCTCTAGGTCTTAAGGGAAGAGGTAAAATTCAAAGCCTGGTATTGAGAAGACCCCACAATCTGGCCTCAATATAGCATTGTGACCTAAAATTCTATATCTCTTATAAATTCCATTCTATAAAACTGTTTTGTTCATATTCTTAGAAGGCACTTTACAGTCCTGCTCCCACAAATATCTTCATCTCAAATTTTATTACCTGGAATGATTTTCTTTTCCTCCATATCTTTCATATGCTTATCCTATATAATAAAAAGGGTAATATGCAAATTTACCAAACAGTGGAATGACCAGTTGCTATGAAGCGCACTGACCACCAGGGGGCAGACGCTCAATGCAGGAGCTGCCTCCTGGTGGTCAGTGCGCTCCCACAGGGGAAGTGCTGCTCAGCCAGAAGCCAGCTCAAGGCTGATGAGTGCAGTGGCCGTGGAGGGAACCTCTCCCACCTTCACAGCAGCTCTAAGGATGTCTGACTGATGGCTTAGGCCCGCTCGCTCCCTGCGAGGAGGCAGACATCCCCCAAGGGCTCCTGGACTGTGAGAAGGCACAGGCCAGGCTGAGGGACCCCCTCCAGTGCCTGAATCTCATGCACTGGGCCTCTAGTATTCTAAAATATTTGAATTCTTCCTTCTCCTTGAAAGACATGTGTTTCTTGAGATCCAGTGTTGAATTCCAATTCAGCTTATTGTGGCCAAAGAGAGTTTATTGAACTCATAATGTTCACTAGCATCTTAGGAATGGATGATGGGATGTTTAAGAGTAAAATTTTCCCAAAGTTTCTGTATATCAGGCAAGCTCCATGTCAATGTCCCACACATGTACACACAAAGATGGCAACATCAACACACTGCAACAAATATTTAAGAACATTAGGGAGAAAAAGTGAGTAGATCTTTGCAATCATTTGCTTTAGAAAAGGAATTGTTTCTGTTAACATTTAAAAAAAACTATTGTAGGTTATTAACACATTGTAATTTAGAGCCTCTAATCCCAGCACCTGTTGTTCCTCTCCCAATGGTTTAACTGGCTCCTGAGCCTGTTCTGCCTGAACATGGGCAGTTACATGTTTCCTTCCTCAACAGCTGGCATTTAAATGCCCCACTCACTGTCCCTCCAGTAGGACACCTCTAATGCCCATGTTTACATTGTCTTAAAAGTTCCCCAGGGACATTCAGCCCACACAGTCATTTGCTCACAAGATACTTTCACAGGTTTGTTCTCATTCCTTGCCTCGACTTTCAATTTCCATAACATACATTTCCTACAATCATCTCCTAATTAAACCACTTATCCTCAAATCTGGTCTCAGTGTCTGCTCCTAGGGGAAACCAAACTAAGAAAACAGAGGTTCTATATTATGGATAGAATGTCTGTCCCCTGTTCCCAGATTTATAAATTTAAATCCTAAACCTCAATGAGATGATATTAGAAGACAGGGCCTTTGGGAGATCATGAGGGAGAAGCCCTCATGAATGTGATTAGTGCTCTTATAAGAGGCCCCACAGAATTCTCACCCTTTCTCACCATTTGGAGATACCCATGAGAAGATGGTTATCTGTGAACCAGAAAGGGGCCCTTACCAGACACATAATCTGCCAGCACCTTGATCTTGGATTTCCCAGCCTCCAGAACTGTGAGAAACAAATGTCTGTTTTTTTAACCACCTAGGTTATATTGGGTTCAGCAGTCTGATCTAAGACAGGATGGCATATAATAAGCATGTATCCAATGTTAAGTTGTACAGTTAAGGCTTCTACACTATTTATATAAATAATTAATGGTGTGTTTTCCACCGTGATTCAGTATCCATACCTCAAAAGGTGAGTCCAAACATTTATTAAGTTACATAGAACATTAAAAAAAAAAAGGTAAAAGCTTACATTTCTAATTAACTATGACTTACCTGTCAATGAAATTATCCAAATTGTCCTGAAGTCAAGTGGAAGGGCTCTGGAAAGTTACACGAAGAAAAAAAAAACCGCCCTTGGCTCGTGGCACAGACCAAATTAGTTTGTCCTCATAAACGCTTCTGGTAGTTGTCACCTTGGCGCCATCTGTGTGCCCTACATTTGAAGCCCATCCAACTCAATCCATCCCAGAATGTCTGCTCTGGAATAACATCTCCCACATTGCTTTCCCACTCACCACCATGTATTTGGTATATATCATGGAATATATACTTACAGAGTAGTTTTCTCTTCATTCATAAATATCCTGAATTGAGCAAATGGCACTTGCTGGCCTTCATGGTGAATTATACTCATATAAAAACATCATGTCTTACAAAGTTCTTTCATATCCATTTATTTCCCCACTACCTACTTCCAACAATGTTTAAAAGAATGATGAGTGTGTATTACTAGCATCATAAAGTGAATGAAGAACCTGTGATTTAAGAAAATAAATTATTTACTCAAGGACCATGCCAGACAGTACCAGTTAAGAGTTGTTGAACTTGATGCTATATTCTTTCCATTATCTTGCACATCTTAGAAGTCGACTGGAATGTTCTGGATCAACACTGGTTGAGCAACAGATATAAGAGTCTCTGAAATGTTTAAACACAAATAGATTTTTATTAATTTTAACTCCTATGATCTTGATCCTCACATTCGGGTGAGAGACACCTCTCATATCCTTCCATAGCACACACAACGCACCACAGTTTCACGATGATAGTCTCCAACATGGTTTGTTTTTTTGTGTTTTTTTTGTTTTGTGTTGTGTTGTTGTTGTTTTTGTGTTGTTTTTTTCTTGCCTATTATCTTGTGCTTATCTGCTGATAGATACCATGCGCAGTGAGGCAGAGACCATAGTCAGTGTGTACCTCCTTGTTTGGAGCAGTGCTTGGTATTGGAGCCCAGGCTTCTAAATATCTGTTGACTGTTACATCAATTAACCCTCCTGGATATGTGCTGTGTTCCTTGACAAGGAGGACTGATTTATGAAGGTGTTTTCAAAAGCAATTCTTAGCTTCCTGGCGGGTATCTGCTGGAATGGCAACTGCTATTGTAAACCTAATGAGGTTAAGGGTCAGGGAATTGCTTTCTGTGGAGAAAAATTATTCCCAGTACTTGGGAGGTCAATGGTACTCTGTAATGTGGCAGGATACCAGTATAAATTCCCACTCTGCTTTTCTGCATTGTGAATATTCATTAAATTAAAAAAAAAAGCCGAAACCGGTTTGGCTCAGTGGATAGAGCGTCGGCCTGCGGACTGAAAGGTCACAGGTTCGATTCCGGTCAAGGGCATGTACCTGGGTTGCAGGCACATCCCCAGTGGGAGATGTGCAGGAGGCAGCTGATCGATGTTTCTCTCTCATCGATGTTTCTAACTTTCTATCTATCTCTCTCCCTTCCTCTCTGTAAAAACTCAATAAAATACATTTTTTAAAAAAGTATGTGTCTCAGTCCTGCCTTGTGTAAAATGAAAATAATATTAATTTTTGTGAACATTAGGATTAGACAAAAAGGTATATTAAGTGACTTCACATTAATAAAGCATTTAATAAATGGCGCAGGCCTTCTCTTATCTGGGTGTCTTAACTTCCCCTCTTTGATTTTTTTCATAATGGTTATAAAGTGACAGATCTATTTATTAATGTGTTTATTGTCCGTGTTTCTCCCAGCCACAATGGAAGCTTTATGAGAGCAATGACTGTTGTATGCCTCTCTGTATCCCCATTTAGGACAGTGTCTGGAAGCGAGTGGATGGTCCATTACTATGTGTTGAATAAATGTCACAATTTTATAAGCTGATGACTCTTTCAGCATACTTATTATAAAGCAACTCATGTGATATATCCTTATATTTTATCCAGCCATGGTAAGACCTTAGGTCATGAAAATTCAAAGCATTTCAGTTTTTGGGGGGGATAAATGAGCATCAAAATGTATTTTTTTTCTGATTCACTTCAAAGTCCATTAACAACATAACTTGATTCAAAATCAGGTCAGCATAAGTGATGGATGTGGACAACAGGGGTGAGGGTGAGGGCAGGATTGGGGGGATGAGGGGACATTGGGGGGATAAGGACACATTTGTAATATCTTATTCAATAAAGGGGAAAAAATCAAAAAAACAAAACAAAAAAAACACAAAACAAAACCAGGTCTTTTGATTTAAACTGATATGCCTCCAACTCTGCCAACCACAATTCTATCAGTAACAGTACATCTAATAAATAATACCTGGTATGTGTGTCAATCACTAGCATTTCATGTACCCTGAAATCTGCAGGATGTCCTTCTAGGGGTAACACCTCTTTCCCTCTCCCCATGTTTTCTCTCTTTTGCTTTCCCATATTTGGGTTGTTTATTTTTATCCTTTTGCATATCTTCTGGCTTTTTTAATGGTATCTTAAATGATGAGTTTTCATTTTTACAAAAATTATTTCTTGCCCTGACCAGTTTGGCTCAGTGGATAGAGCATCGGCCTGCCGACTGAAAGGTCCCAGGTTTGATTCTGGTCAAGGGCATGAACCTTGGTTGCAGGCATATCCCCAGTGGGAGGTGTGCAGGAGGCAGCTGATCAATGTTTCTCTCTCATCGATGTTTCTAACTCTCTATCCCTCTCCCTTCCTCTCTGTAAAAAATCAATAAAATATATTTAAAAAATTTATTTCTTTAGTTCAATAGAATAATCTTGATAAACACCCACTCAGCAAAAATAATAGTTTATTGTAGCATGAATAAAATGAGTATTCAAAAATCATGCATGCCCCCTGTACAAACACAAATTAACTTACCTATTATCACATTTACATGTTTTAGGCATAAATAGTCAATAGAAAGAAATCATAAGTTCTCACTATGACTGTGGCCAACTTGTTGAGACACATCTTTGTGATTTGAAAATCAGAATCTTTATTTTTAGATCAGATATCTGAAAAGCATGTTGTCCCCTAATAAAAGTATTTCCATCCTAAGAGCACCATTCACTTATAAATACTCTATATATTCTCTTTTAAAGTTGCCAGACTTTTTTTTACAATGTGGAAATCTCATTTCCATGAGAAAAAGGCAGCTGTGTTCCTGATATAAAACTGAAACATCACTGCTCTAAAAGTGGGCCGTGGCACATTAATTCAGACTTTTCACATCTTCAGTTGTTAGACATTCAGTGAAAGACTATGGAAAATGCAAGGAGTGCTAAAAATATATTTTTCACCTAAGCGCACTATTTTCTTAAAAATAAAAAAGCAAAACAGTGAAGCAGTTGTCTTTCCTTGGCACTTTTTATTTCTAATCTCTCTTCTCACTTGTATTCCTGAAACAGAATCTTCACACAGATTTCCATTCTGTTTCACAGTCTGGCATAGGACCATCTTAACCATGAACACTCGGAAAGTTGAATTTCTGAGGTTAAATGTATCATGGGTTGAAACAGAACATTTTCATTAAAATGAAAACTTTTCAAAGGGATCGCCAATATCCCCCAGGTGATCCATTTCTTCCTGCCCTTATTTCTCTTCCATGCTGCTTATTTATGGATTCTTTAAAGCAGTAGCTCAAATTAGTACATCCCTGCACCCCAGCTCGGTGGTATTAATCATTCATTAGCAGTAAATAATTTTGGAACGATAGAAATGACACTTAAACAACTTTGAATAAAAGTAATTAATTTTACAAGAGGGAAAACCGAGGCTTACCTAGGGAAAATGGATTTTCATATGGAAACTTCAGTTTTTGAAATTTTGGAGTTCTGATCATATCGAGAGTGATGGTGATGATACTATGCCCCTATGAGTAAGAAGTTTTTCCTTGTCTTCCATGACCTTGAAATGTTTTGAAGTGTACTGGTCAGTTGTTTTGTTGAATTCCCCTCGATATGGACTTGCCTTTTCTCATGGTTAAATTGAGATTATGCATTATTGGAATGATGCCACAGAGATGATGTGTCTTTCTCAGATAAGGCTAGTTTTCAAACATTAAATAATAATGCATATCAACAACATCATTAACAATTTTTCACTGACTCATTTATTGCAGCTCCCTTTTAAAGATTTCAGGTGTATCTTTTTTATCTTCTCTAACTACTCTCATCTGGTATCTCTTCCAATTGCTTGAAGAAATTAGTTTAAATTACACACAAGGAAATTGAAGCCCAAGTAGATGGTATGGCTTTGAGCCATGAAACTAATTAGCAGATCTATGCCTTAGATTTTTGTCTTCAGAACCTCAGCTCACAGATTTCCCAACAAAGTTCACTGGGAAAACTTAGGAGCCTCATGACCTCAGGGTGTCCTGAAAAGATTCTTGTGAACTTCAGGTTTCCTTTCATTCCTAGTCACAAGGCCCTAATTAGACATGTCACTTTTCAGTTTCATATGCAAGATTCATGAAGAATGTTTCCCCAGAAACTCATCAGCAGTACATTGGACTTCCATCTTCTTTCTTCCTCCCCCACCCCTGGTGTAATTCCATCTCTGCATGGCCATCAGGGACACAAGTGCTTCTTACTTCCCCTAATTGGACTGAGAATTACCCCTTCTCAATGTTGAGGATTCTTGGTGTGCCTTCGGAAAAAAATCTGACTCTTAAATAATAATTTGGCTCTGCAAAACCCAGTGCCTTGGAACCCTGCTGAGGTTCTGCCATCAAAACGGAAAAAATCAAAATTTTCTCTGAATGGAGTCTTAATAACAGTTGGAAACTTCAACCTCCTGCCTATAATTTATTTACAAAGATTCTTTTTGAAGGAAACCATCTTTGAGAATTCTGTGTGGCTTTGATGTTTGCAAAAGTAACCTCATAAAGATAGAAAGATGATAGATAGAAAAATAGTTACATATACATACAGATAGAAAATAAGACAGATTAAAACAAAAACTCTTATGTCCAGTATTTCATAGGTGAACTTTTGATTCTTACATTTTTCCTATGACCAGACCCCCATCTTGACCCTAGAAACTGTTGTAGTCATTTAGGTCAATGTCTTAGCTAAGTTCTACTGTAAATATTTTTAGACAATCTTTTCAGTAAGAGTATAATTTTTTGGAGGGGTAAACTTGTGGGTCAGGATGTGATACATAGAAGAGAACATAGCTTTTAAAAGGTGGGTTATGTACTGAATTGGTTACCCCCAAAATTCATAGGTCAAAACTCTAACTCCAGGTGAGAATATATGGATAGGGACTTTATAGAGGCAACTAAAGTTAAATTAGGAAATAAGGGTGAGGCTATAATCTCATAAGACTGGTGTTCTTATAAGAAGAGGAACACATTTTCTCTCTCTCTCTCTCTCTCTCTCTCTCTCTCTCTCTCTTTCTCTCTCTTTCTCTCTCTCTCTCTCCATGCACAAAATAAAGGCCATTTGATTACACAGCCAGATGGTCAGTTGCAAGCCAGGAAGACAACCATCACTAGAAACCAACCCTGATGTCACTCTCAGACTTTTTGCATCCAAAACTGTGAGGAAATGTTTATTGTTTAAGTGGTTCCACCTGTGGTATTTGGTTATGGCAGCCTGAGCTAACTAATAAAGGATGCATCCTAAAATCCCACTATCATAGTGGGTAGTGGCCAACTGAAGTGTAATTTTGCTGGGAAACTCTGGGAATGGGTGCGCCTAAGACATATTTCTACTGAAGGGATAAAGAAGCTGGAATTCCTGCACATCAACTTATAACAGACATTGGCAGATGACTGTTCCCATGGGTTTTTAATTTCTACAAACAGAGTAGCATCCTGCAATTTCAGGAACAAAAGGAGACCTCAGGAACATATGCAGATAACGGCAGTTGGAAGTGAGTATGAACACAGTGAAAGGAAAGGTGAGAGCAATCAGAAAAAAGAGACCCAATTCAATTCTACAAGTGCTCCTATTTCTTTTGGTGCCAAAGGAGGAAACTGATTCCACAATCTGTAAGGTGTGCATGAGTATGTGTGTATGTGTGTCTAGTTGATATATGTGCTATAGTCCCACATTGTACAAAATTAGGGTTCAGCATGAGGTCTCACTAACAGTAATAACCCTGCTCAGACCACCTACCAGGTCTACCTGCCTACATTTTCTCTAGGTCCAGAAAATGTAGGTCATCTCTCTTCATGGAAAAATCCATG
Organism: Myotis lucifugus; assembly: GCF_000147115.1. Classification (NCBI taxonomy): domain Eukaryota; kingdom Metazoa; phylum Chordata; class Mammalia; order Chiroptera; family Vespertilionidae; genus Myotis; species Myotis lucifugus. The sequence continues at coordinate 793,479 of NW_005871231.1, read as the reverse complement.
GAGTGGTCCTCAGGTGCTCACGAGAGTGCTCTGTCCTTATTACAAGGAATCAATCAAGCTCTTCTTTTCCAGACTCGGTCCCATTGGTGAGAGTATTGACTGTTGATTGATGCATTTGAAGCTGCATGTGATGTGCTTACTTCAAGGTGGTTTTAGAGGCTGTCCAGGGGATTTTACCTTATTTAAATCAACATCTACTCTTCCACCTGTATTTTGCTCCCTTCCCCTGACCCTCTACCTTAAACATAGCACCATCACTAGGGTATGTGGTATTTGTGTTGTTCCTCAATCACACCAAAGTTATAGCAGTAAGTCACTGTGAAAGCCCTTCATACAAGCTTTGAAAAGCAAATACTCTATAAAGTAAAAAAAAAAAAAGTTTCTGTTTTTTACATTTTAAACTCAATCTTTTAGAACTTAACTGTAGAGAGTAAAATATCAAAATAATTTAATACATATAATATGAAGTATATTATAATAAATATAATATGCAGATATTATAAAATAAAACATTACCTCATAAAATAGTAACAAAAAGTTGTGTAAAAACTATGTAAGTAAATCTTTAAATATCTCTGAAAGACACAAAAATTTTCCAGCAGAATAGAAAGGCAAACTATGTTGTATAATTTAAAGACACGATATACTGAATATGTCAATTCTCATTTAAAAACTATGAATTTTGTGACCTAATAAAAATACTACCAGATTTTCTTAGAATAAATAAACATATTCTTAATTTCAAATGGAAAAATCAAGTAATTATAAATATTCAGAAAAAATATTTGAAAAAAAGTAATGAGGGACTATCTGGTAATTACACTTTTCATAAGGATACAGAAATACATAGTATATTACTGTCACAGAAGTAGACCTAGATCAGTGAAATGACAGAAAAAGTCCAGCAGCATATAAAATACTAATAAAAATTTAGTATATGAAGTTATGCCATTTTGAATCAGGGAAGAAACGATAAGTTATTTAAAAATTGTTATTGAGAGATCTGGGTAGTCACCTGAGAAAAGTTTTTAAATTAAATTTTTTACCTTGTACCTCATGCAAAAATTTAAATTAAGAAAAATAAATAAATATTCTAAAAAGTATTAGATTAAAGAAGTATTTGAAGTGGGAAAAGTTCTAACATTAATCCTCAAAGTTTTAAAAGAAAAAAATGTAAGCACAATTATACATAACCTCAAATAAAAAATTCTCATCACAAAAAAATAAAAACATAAAATATTAAACGTCAAAAAACAAACTGGGGGGGGGGAGGTACAATTACTCTTGCACGGTGAGTTTAATCACAGACCAATTTCTTTAATTTAATATGTAATGGGCACTCACAAAGAAATAACAGCAAGACAAACACTCCGCAGGAAAAATCAGCAAAAACTATAAACACTGCACAGATTTTAAAAAGTGGTTTTTAAAAATATGGAAACATTTTCAGCTTTAATTATAAGGAGCATACTGTGAGATGTAATTTTCATGATCCATGTTAAAATGCTTGGTAATTATGCTATTGAGAGTGTTCAGAAACACTTAAATTGTCCGTGGCATTGTGAACTGTGACAATTACTCTAGAAAACATATCAAAATCTTAACTGGCCTGCACAATTATATTTCAGTGTCATACTCTAGAGATATCAACCCACAGGTAAGAGCAACAGGTAGGATGAGTGACTGTTCATCTAACCAATGTTCTTCAGTTGGGATCTTCTTAAATCAAGTGTGGGCCATGCGTGTGATGGAATACAATGCTTCTTTCAAAGAAGGTGTTATTTTTTGTTTTAAAGTTTAGATAACAATAATCTTACAATGTCCTTTCTTAAGTAAGAAAAGCAAAGAACAGAAAGATTAAGAATGCTGCCATGTGTATAAAAACATGTAAGCATGTATTTGCTTATAGCAGTGGCCGGCAAACTCATTAGTCAAAAGAGCCAAATATCAACAGTACAACGATTGAAATTTCTTTTGAGAGCCAAATTTTTTAAACTTAAACTATATAGGTAGGTACATTGTTATTAACTTAATTGGGGTACTCCTAAGCTGGCCTTTGCTAAAAACGTCCTCAATCTGATTGAGGTACGTTCGCTGAGGTCGACCTCTCCCAACTCTCCCATCCACACTTGTCTTGTATACTTGTTTCGTCTATCTCCTTTCGTTCATCCTCTCTATATGTCCACCCCCCACTTCTTCTAATGCCACTTCTTCAAAATAGACTCGCCCAGGCCAAAAACCGACTTCTGCGCATGGGCCACGAAGTTTCAATCTCACTGTACGTGCGTGCCCGCACATGGTATTTTGTGGAAGAGCCACACTCAAGGGTCCAAAGAGCCGCATGTGGCTCGTGAGCCACGGTTTGCCGACCACTGGCTTATAGGTACCTCTTAAGTGCCATTAAGTATTTTAATCATGTAGAAATTTGAAACATTATAGTTATTATTTCTCTGACTTTATTATGCACTAAACATTCATTTAGATGCACACACGTTTCCTCTCCCTTTGTATTCAATGTTGACCTGCAGCTCCAACTTTCTATTTGATATCATTTTGACTTTGCCTAAAGGAAATCCTTTAGTATTTCTTCCAGTTTAGTGCCAACAGATTCTTTTAGTGTCGGTTTGTCTGAAAAACATTTTTATTTCATCTTTATTATTTTTTTAAAAAAATATTTTCCCTTGATACAAGTTTCCAGATTAGTGGTTAAATATTTTCAGCAACTTATATACAACTAGTGGCCCAGTGCATGAAATTCGTGCACGGAGGGGGGTGGGCGGTGTCCCTCAGCCTGGCCTGCACCCTCTCCAATCTGGGACTCTACAGGGTATGTCTGACTGCCGGTTTAGGTCTGGTCCCTGTGGGATCGGGCCTAAACCAACAGTCAGACATCCCTCCAGCAGTCCGGGACTGCTGGCTTCTAACCGCTCACCTGCCTGCCTGCCTGCTTGCCCCCAACTTCCCCCCTTGACAGCCTGATTGCCCCCAACTGCCCCCCCACCAGCCTCCTCACCACAACTGCCCCCCTTGTCAGCCTGATGGCCCCTAACTGCCCCCACCCTGCTGGTCTGCTCAGCCCCAACTGCTCCCTTGCCTGCCTGTCCACCCTGCCTGGGCTCTGTGATAAATGATGTGCAGAGGGAGGCCCTGGCCATCCTGCTGGGGCTCTGGGATCAATGGCAGAGCAGAAGCAGGCATTTCCCACCTGGCCTGGGCTCCGCCATTAATCCCCGCCCACACGATGGCTCTGCTCGCCCTGTGATCAATCGCTGCCCACAGGGAGGCCCTACCTGCCCTGCCCACCCTGCCAGGGCTCTGTGATCAATGCTGCGCAGAGGGAGGCCCTGCCCACTTGGCTGGGGCTCTGCAATGGGCCCTCCCAGCCTTGGCAGTTTGCCTCGGCCCTCCCAGCCATGGCTTTGTCTGTAAGGAGGTCCGGAAGTTCATCCCGAAGTTCTCCTAGTCTAATTAGCATATTACCCTTTTATTAATATAGATTGTCAAAAGTGAGGACTATTTTATTTAATGTATAGATATTACAATTTATCACAAATTATATCTTCTGTAATTCTTTGAACTTTTAATTAAAAAAATTTAGAATATTGTTTCAGTTACCAAATATGCCCAATTGGAAATTTTAATTCAGCTTTGAACCAAGAAAATGATCATTATGATATCACTAGAGGCCCGTGCAAGAGTAAGCCTTCCTTCCCCTGGCTGCCAGCACTGGCTTCCCTCTGGCACCTGGGACCCAGGCTTCCCTTGCAGCCCTGGCTTCGTCCAGAAGGTTGTCTGGAAGTCAGTCTGGTCTAATTAGCATATTATGCTTGTATTATTATAGATGGGTATTTCTGTTTTCATTTGAAAGGCAAGTGGGAAAGCCGAAATTTCAAGCACATCCAAGTTCAGATACAGCATGTGAAGAAAACTTAACAAACACTGAAAGAAATACTGACCTTTCATTATTTTTTGCTTTTAATGCACTTCACATTGCTGGAAATCCTGAAAGGTTATGTGCGAAGGACTCTGCCAGTCAAGAGTTCATGTGTGGTTACCTGATTTTTGTATTTGTATTGTTGATGTTCTTGTTTCTCAATAAAGAAAACAGTTTCTCTTGTCGTTTTATTGTTTGAGAAAGAAGACCTGAGTCACAGTACAGAGGTCACAGCAAAGAGAAAGATATTTTATGTTTGAAAACAAGTTGGAAGGTTGCCACAGCAGCCAAAGCATGTGGAGATTTTATTAATATTTTGTATGTACAAATATTTTCCCATTGAATTTTAGCAGTTTTCTATATAGATTTGGTTGGTGCGATGCAAAGATATCTACATTTATGAACCATGCAGTTTTTGGTGTTGTTTTGGTAAAGAATTAGCATGTCTATTTGCCACCTGGATTCATATAGAGATTTGGTCTAAAATATTTTGAAATGGTGAAATGGCTGGAATTTTTAATTTAGTGCTTCACCATTGCATCATATTTTCTTTTTCCATTGAACTATTGATATTTATTTTTCAAAGACCAGTTATTCAAAATGGAAATGCTTTTGATTTTAGTCTAATATTTACTTCCATTTGTTTTCATTTTTCATGTTATTCATTTTATAATTTTTATTATTTATTATTATTTTATTTTATTTTTTCCATCACCATTAATCCCCCCTATACTCTCTTCCACCTCCACCCCCCATCCCCACAATAACCACACTATTGTCCATATCAATGAGTTATTTCTCTTTTTTTTCTTTTTTGCTCAATCCCTTCACACACCCACCAACCTCTGACTCCTGACAACTATCTGCCTGTTTTTATCTGAGTCTGTCTCTCTTTTGCTTAGTAGTTCAGTGTGTTCATTAGATTCCGCACATGAGTTAAATCATATGGTACTTGTCTTTCTCTGACTGACTTATTTCACTTAGCATAATGTTCTCCAGGTCCATCCATGCTGTCACAAAGGATACAATTTTCTTATTTTTTATGACCAAGTAGTATTCCATGGTGTGAATGTACCACAGCTTTTTTATCCACTCACCTACTGATGTTCACTTGGGCTGCTTCCAAATCTTGTCTATTGTAAATAATGCTGTAGTGAACATAGGGGTGCATATATTATGTCAAATCAGTGTTTCATGCATCTATATTTTTAACATCTAAAAGATATAAATTTCTTCCATTATTGTAAAATGTGTTTTGTCACTATAGGGGTCTGCCTGGGTCCTTGCAATTTACTACTATTCAGAATCAAAAAAAGAGCACTTAATGCTGATGTTTAAGTTAAACTGTAAATTGAACCTATGCTGTATTCTTATAGGAATAGAGAGAACACACATTGCTCTCAGTCTAGAATATGTGAACCATTTCCATGAATAAATTCAGTAAAGGATGATGGACATGGATTAGGGAAAATAAAACAAACAAGCAAAGCACGATCATCCTAGGTGGTTTGGCTCAGTGGATAGAGTGGTGGCCTGCAGATTGAAGGGTCCCAAGTTCGATTCTGGTCAAGGACACATGCCTGGGTTGCAGGCTAGATCCCCAGTAGGTGGTGTGCAGGAGGCAGCTGATCAATAACTCTCTCTCATTGACGTTTCTATCTCTTTCTCCCTCTTCCTTCCTCTCTGAAATCAATAAATATCTATAATAATAAACACTTAATATGCTAGTTAGACTTACATCCTTCCGGATGTCCTTCCAGACAACCTTCCAGATGAAGCTGTGGTGGCTGGGGACTGAGGCAGCCATGGTGGCAGTGGGGGCTGAGCCCCTTGTGCATCAGGCCTCTAGTATAAAAAAAAAATTGATCAAATGAGATTTCTAAAATTCCCATAATTTTTAAAATGCAGTAAAACTTTTGAGGAAATCATCTTTAGAGTGGAATAAATTTCAGCACTCTCTGTTACCATGAAAAAGGTCTTTCTCTAAAGCCAGTTTTGAAAAGTGCAGAAAATATGACTCCATTTCAAGGAGACCGGAGCAGTAAGCATCAGACAAAGACATCTTGTCTAGGCAGGCCTTGAATGAACAGCCCATCCATGTTGCTATCGTATCTAACCGCTGCAAAAAATATTTGCTTTTGTATTTTAATATCTCAAATAAAATGCTATAGATGAGCTAGTAATCCCCTGGCTCTCCAGACCTTCTTCTAACCATGGTCAAAATTAAGTAAGTATTTCTTGAATATCTATGGTTTGTACCAAGTTCTGTGTTGAGGTAGGGAGAGAAAAGTTGACAACTATCAAAGCTGACACTATTAGTCATCTCATAAAAGGGGTGGATACATATAGTTAAATATGTGCTACCATAGAAATTTGTAAAAAGTGCCCAACTCTCTGAGGTGGTCAAAGATGACCTGAAAATAATTATATTCTGTCTTTGAACAGCCCATACTGGTTGCTTTTAGAACCTTTACAAAGTTTGTCCCCAGGAATATGTGATGATTTTTAAGGCTTTAACTTTGGCAAAAAAGTAGAACAATTCTTAATGTTAATATGACTCAGCCAACACAAAATGCTTGATTGGTCCCAAATGTTACCTATAAGAAGCACAAAGTCTACTAGTAAATATAGTTACCTCCATAACACATTTCAGTGGAGCTGAAGGACATGTTCATGGAAAATAATAACTGATATTTTTCAATCACAAAACTTAAAAGAATGAGAAATCCAAAGAGTTCAGTTAACCCACCCTAACAAATGATAGCAAAATTTTATTCAGCCGCAAGAGACACACTGACTTGTCAACTAGACTTCTCCTGTGGGCTCACAACCCACTGACCCACATTGGTAACTTGCTCATAACTAACCATTTTATGTCTGCCTTCCATTCGCTGTCTCTGGTCTCTGCTTTCCTACCAATCACTTCCCAATGAACCACATCTAGTTGAATTCTGGTCTCTCCATTTGTATGAGTGGTCAATTGGTCAGCTCTGAATAACAAAATACTATAGACTAAATGGCTTAAACAACAGATTTAACTTCTCAGAGTTCTGGAGGCTGGGATTCTGAGAGCAGGGTGCCAGCATGGTTGTATCTGATAAAAGCTTTCTTTGTGCCTCAAATTATCTCCTTCCCCTTTGTCCCAGCATGGTGGAGAGAGAGCTCTGATTTCTTTTCCTCCTCTTATAAAGCTGCAAATCTTTTCAGGACAGCCCTGATTTCATGACTTTCTTTAACCCTAAATACCTCCCCAAAGCCCCATATCAAAGGACCATTATGTTGAGGGTTAGTGCTTCAACCTATGAATTTTTTCAGTCTACAGCAGGTGAGCACTAAAACACTCTAAAGATCGACCATCTGTAGGTGTGTTCTCAAAGGAGAAGTCATTGTCTTAAATTTAAAAAAAAATCAACATGTAACTGGGTATATATACCTTTTAAGTTAAAATAAATTTTAGGGTATGTATATAATCTAAATGACTTTTGTAAAGGTACCAGGTCAACTGTAATTTCAATTATGCTTTGAAAACAGCCATCACATCATGACCAAAGAGTTTGCTTTTTAAATTAAAAGTAGAAAAAAAATTTGCTTTATTTTAGACCACTTTTTGGCCACTTTTTGAATGTCATCTTATCACCCTCCAATATGACTGGATTGAAAATATTTGAAACATTTTGAAGATACAGAATATAATATAATGGACACAGGTACACCAATAAGGTAAAATATATTTACATTTGCTTCTACATCATATTTTTTAATGAATGAAACATTGCAGATCCATCTGAAGTTTGCCCCTCATCCTTTCCTTCCTGTGCCTCCCTCCCCGTAGGAAACTGCTACCCTCAAGCCCATGTGCATCATTCCTGTGCATGTGTGTGCAGTACTCATTGCATTTATATGAATGACAGCAAAGTGGATACCGCAATATTGCATCCAGGTCCCCTCCTCAAGTCCAACACACCCATCCGTCAACTGCTGACATTAGCTGCGATGGCTCACAGCTGTACCCCAGGCTTAGCATTGCTTCCAGCTAAGGGCTACCTGGCCATGGCCAATGGCCGGCTGATGCAGAAATGTACATCCTCAGCCCCCTTGTTTCAATATGGAGTAACTCTGAAGAGCCATCCCAGCTCCAGACTCCATAGGATGGGCTGAGTCCTCAATTTCAACCACATTGGGACTTGGCTTTGCATTCTGCTCTATTTTGCTTTTCTTACTTCCTTACATCTTCCTAGGACAATCTCTGCTGAATGGTTCGCACACAGCCCTCCTCCTTAGACTGTGCTTTCAGGGAGCCCAATTGAAAAAGAATCATAAATATATTTGTTGTTTTGTGTGCTTTAAAATTTATGTAAGTGGAGTCATACTGCTTTATGCTCTCTTTTATGTTTTTGAGATATAGCCATATTGATACATATAAATATAATCTATTTTAACTGCTCTATAGAATGATTATATGAATAAACCATGATTTATTAATTTATTCTCCTTCTGAGAAACACTTTATTCCACTTTGGCTATTACAATCAGTTCTTCAATGGAGCATTCTTTTCTTTTGTACATATGTGGGTGTTTCGCTATAATACCATCAAGATGCATACTACTCATTGAGAGATTATACGACACTACAAGCTACCAGCCCTTTTCCAATAGCTCTCTAAAGTGGTTGTAACAATTTGTTAATAACATGAATTTTTATTTTTCTTCATTCTTGCAAAGCTCCTTGTTAAAAATATTAATACCTGTATTTTTTGTAAGGGTGAGATAAGATCATATTTATTTAAATTTGGATTTTACTGATTGCTGGTGAGAAAAGCATTTTTTTTCTTTTGTGTGTTACTTTCTTTTGCCATTTATATTTTCTCCTCTGTTAATTTCCCATCTTTGCCATTTTTCTGTTAGGATATTTTTCTTGTTTTGATATATATGTGCATTATATATACATGCACATATATTAGTACTTCTTTTGTATAATTTTTATTAAATTTAATCGGTTAAATGGTTAACAAAATTACATGTTTCAGGTGTACAATTCTATAATACATCATCTATATATTATACTAGAGGCCTGGTGATGAAATTCATGCACAGGCGGGGGGGTCCATCAGCCCGGCCTGCACCCTCTCGCAATCCGGGACCGCGGGCTCCTTACCGCTCACCTGCCTGCCTGCCTGATCTCCCCTAACCACTTACCTGCCTGCCTGATCACCCCTAACCCCTCTGCCTGCCTGCCTGATTTGCCCCTAACCACTCTGCCTGCCTGCCTGATCACCCCTAACCACTAATCTCCCCTAACTGCCTCTGCCTCAGCCCCTGCCCCCACAGCTTCGTCAGGAAGGACATCCGGAATGATGTCCGGAAGGCTTTTGGCTGTCTGGTCTAATTAGCATATTATGCTTTTATTATTATAGATTGTGTGCTCACCACCCCAACTCAAGTCTTCTTCCATCACCATTTATCCCACCTTTACCCTTTTCTACCTCCCCCACTCCCCTTTCACTCTGATAATCACCATAATGTTGTCTGTGTATATGAAGTTTTTTGGGTTTTGTTTTGCTTAATCCTTTCACCTTTTTTACCCATCCCCCTAACCTCCCTCTCCTCTAACAGCTATCAGTCTGTTCTCTGTATCTATGAGTCTATTTCTATTTTTTTTAGTTTATTTTCTTCATTAGATTCCACATATGGTATTTGTCTTCTCTGACTGGCTTATTTCACTTAGAATAAAACTCTCCAGGTCCATCCATGCTGTCACAAAGGCTAAGATTTCTTTTTGTTTTTAAATTTTTACAGCCAAGTAGTATTCCATAGACTTCTTTATTGATTTGTGCATACAAATTCTGCAGTATTTGTACTAACAGAAAATACTTTCTACATGCCAAATCAATAGATTTGTAAAAATGTATTCAGGATGCATTGCTGAGGGTCATCCACTCTGATAAAAATCAAAATGTATGGCTGATTTCCTGTAACCTCAACAAATGGTCAACTCATGGGGGTTTTTTCCCCAAACACATTTTACAAACAGATTTTTTTTAAAAGATGATTAGACTATTCAGTAACTTCCAATTAGGTATTTAATGTATGGTATACTGTACAATTTTGTATTTGTTTATTTACTGCTCTGCTGGCCTTATTTAATATTGGTTTGGACAATTCTCCATTCAACTATTTGCTCTTGTCTGGGAGCTGTCCAAGAACTGAGAGAAATTCTGGTCCTGCTAACCTCAGGCTGAGCCTCAGGAGTATGTGTGATAACTATTTTTTGGCACAGAATTCCTGTGTTTCAGTTTTTATGAGTATGTTGCCCTGCCCTTCACCCAGTTGACATCCATAGCATATGGTTCTATATGACATAAAATAGAAGAGTATTCAGACTGTACATTCTTAGCAGGTAGTATCATCTTGAACTCTTTGCTGCTGTGATACATTAAAACCTTGGTTGTGGGAAATAATAAACATAAAAACAAATACACAGGTTATTTATCTGACTGAAGTTTTGCCTTACATTTTGGAGCAAATAATGGCATGAATGAGACAAAATACAATAAGTCAGTAACTGTGCGGGCCCTGGAGCTAAACCACATGGGTTAAAAATGTGGTTAAATCAAGTACACACTATGTAAAGTAAGTTACCTAACTTCTCTGTACATGTGTTTCATCTTTTGTAAAATTATAATAGGGTTGTTTGAAGGAGTAAACTAATTAGTACATATAAAACACTTAGAATAATTCCTAGCACATAGACAGTTCTATGAATTTGGCAGCTCTTATTTAGAGTTTTCCATTCTTATGCCAAATAGTTTCGGATCTCTTACATCAACTGTGATCCCTGTTGGTGGAAACCTCGTGTTGGCTCACTGCTGTGTCTCTTAAGCCCTTTCATATAATAGATGTTCAATAAGTATTTGCTGAGTGGATGAATTTTGCATGGACCCCTGATTTTGTCATTTGATATGTCATTTGTCAGTCTTCTGTGAACAATACAAAAGAGTTATAAAAATGTGATATTGCATTTTGGGGAGCACGCTGTCAAGAGAAAGTTTGTAAAAATTAAGTAGCACCCACTTTATGAGACTTCATGGGAACAATCCCTAATAGATCTCAGTCAGAAAGATAGTATCCTTCTTGAGAATAACACAAGTGAGCTGCTGGGGACACGGGAATGTGGAAATGAACAACCCAACGTTTGGCCTTAGGGAGCTCCTAGCATTGTGGATATTGAGGGAATCTAGGGCTAGAAAATACATTTCCTAATCTGGATATGAAAAGAAAACTATAAAGTTAGGACGTGAGTACTGATTGATGGGAGTCCTATAAAGAGACAAAGAGAAAAGTTAAATGTAACAAATACACACACATCCTCATGCTTATAATTCTAATTACATTCTAACTATCCCTCAAAAAAAATCAGAAGTTTTATAACTGCTTTTCGCAGTAATACTAGATTATACTTGCTATAAAATCTAGCATCTGCCAAATTCCAATCTGTGATTAATGCTAATGTCAATTGCACACAGTGCACCTGCACACACATTCCCAACAACAAGCACCATATATTACCTTTACATCAGCAGGAATTGTCTCTAAGCTTGGAACCAATTTTACATATATTAACTCCCAGGGTAAGTATATGTTGCAAGCTAATGCCAAAACGTATTGAAAGGCCACATTTTAAAAACAGTACCGGAAACAAATTGCACTTTAAAAAACAACACAAACTCAAAGTCTGGTTGCTGAAGCCATGCGGTTGTTTCTATGATCATAAGATTCTGGATGCGTTCTATTTTGTTTTTCCATAACCACTGGCTTCTTGATTCTCAGTGTGAAAGAAAGCATAGAGAAAAGACATTTAGAAAATTATTAAAGATAAATTTCTAGGCTTTCTGTACTATTGAATGAAAATAGTAATTAGTTAATATTTATGTGGTACTTGTACTTTTTAAAAAATGTGCTTTATAAATCTGATTTCATTTCTACAACATTGCAATTGTTTTTATAATACTGTTCTCTTTTAATGTTTGTTTGTTTGTTTGTTTGTTTGTTTTTTTCAATCACACAAGTTAACTACTGGGGACAATATAATATTGTTGACATACAGGTATACAACATACTGGTTAAATATTTATATAACTTTCAAAGTAATCACTGGTTTTATAGGCAAGTATCAATGGAGTGATTGGACCCTGGCCTTTTGTCTCCATTACACCCCATATGCCACACAATGGGCTCCTAAGGATGCTGTGGGGTATACATTTTCACTGGAAAATTACAGATTGATTTTTCTCTTACTACATGAGTTTTTATATGTAAGGCTTATAATGAGAACCTCATGATAATTTATTGTTAAACTATTATTATTGGTGGTGGTGCGGATGTTCTTACCATCCTTGCTCTCAGATAAGTGGACATGCCCCATGCTCAGATGTCTCTCTTCCCCCCATATCAATAAAGACACCAAATAGAAATTAATAAACATGCATCTAAGCAGGAGACCCACCATAATAGAGTTTTAGAACAACTGGTCACCTAAGATCGGTACAAATTTTCTCAGTTAAGTCCGATGTGTATAAAACTTGGTCAAGCATCCTGTCTGATAAAAGACAATTATGTAAATTTTCCACTGCGCTCTGCTCTCCAATAGTAAATCAATAAAATGAGACTCATTCCAGCCAGTTATTAATTAAGCAGTTTATATCTGTGAACCACTTTTCTGATTACAGGCACAGCCACATGCAGAACCCAGTTGGGCCTGGGAAGGAGACTCCTTTTGGGATGCCAGCCTTTAGTGCAAGGTCAAGGGCCTGAGGGGGACGAAATCAAGTGGTGCCCGCTGCACTCATCTGCATGTTGTCTGTGGTGGCTTTGCACTACTAGAGGCACTACGCCCACAAAACCAACAATATTTACTGTGTGATTCTTTACCGAAGAAGCTTATTGATTCCTAACCAGATGCTCACTCATATTATGAAACATGTACACATATACATAAACAAAGAAGAAAGACTATCTTATGTATATATGTATGTTTATTTATGTGTATGAATGTATTTATTGTTGTTGTTGTTGCTGTTGTTGTTGTTGTTTTAGCACATAGACACCTCAATAACCTGGAATCCGGCTCTTTCAGGACCAGCCTTGTGGGATCTGTAACTCAACATGCAAACATCCACTCTCACAAGTCACACTACCCAAGCCACAGCAAATGCTCTGTACAACACTAGCTTAGGTTTTGCACATGGTAGCCACATATAGCAACTAAGGAAAAAATCTGCAATTATAAATACCTTATACCCCCCTTACATTTATAAATGTGTTGGTCTAGATCTAGAAACAATATGTGTGAAGATTGGTATTGGTTAATTGGCAACTAGATGCACATTAAAGGGTAGAATTGAGAAGTTTCATTTTAAAAAGTATTCAATAGAAATTAACTTAAAAATAAGCAATACTAATTCTTTAGAATATTGACATAAAATAATATTCATTATTTAAATGTACATTATTTAAATGTACATTACTTAAATGTGCATTTTATTCTTTGATCAGTTTGAATATTTAAAGACAAAAATATTATTTTATATTACATAAAAATAATTATATTTTTTCTTTTTAAGTATATTAAAATTACATTTCATATGAACATTTATTAATATTTACTAACCTTTTATATTATTTACATTTTATTTTTAGTTAGCTAGGAAATCACTGTCAAAATTTAAAAACATTTAAAAATTTGGTTATACAGCATGGTGATATTACTGAAATAAAGGTAATTAAATTATGGAATAAATAAATAATCATTTATAAACTACAGGCCCAATGCATAAAATTCATGCAAGGGGCTCAGCCCTCCCAGCCCCAGCTTCGTCTGGAAGGTCGTCTGGATATCTAGTCTAATTAGCATGTTATGCTTTTATTATTATAGATTATTTTTGTCTCCCTTTAATCAAACTAACCAAAAATTATTTTTTCATTCATATAACACCCAGATATGCACAATAATAAATAAACTTGGTCTTTTTTGATATTTTTGGACTACTGTTGACTTACAATCATATAGAAACTACACATAAGCTTTTCTTTTGTCAATATAGGAACATACAATATATGTGTTTTTTAACTTAATTTATGATGTTCAACCCTTTAAATTTATGGTGAGTGGGCAAAGGTCTGTTCACATGAATGGACTGAGACTCGGGTCAGAGTGTCAGCATAATTCTTGGCTGCTTGAGCTCAGGTGATTAGTCTAAACTTTCTGTACCCAATTTCCTTACCTGAGCATCACCAGCCACCTCATAAGATTTCAGTGATGATTATATGACCCAATGTATGTAAATGTGTCCAGCTCAATACGTGGCTTATGCTAGTTTCTTCCCCTAAGCCTACTGTATCACTTGAACCTCAAAATAATGAGATTGGCTTTATTAAGTTCTACCTACATTCCTCTTTCATAGCTGATGAAACTGAGGTTCAGAGAAGATGGCATCTACTGGACGTCACAAAATAAGTGAATGGAGGATATGGGGTCATCATGTGTGACAGAGCAGAATAACACATAAGGGACATGTGGTCTTCAGGGTCAGAGAGCCAGTCCTGAATCCCATCTTGAACACTTATTGGCTATGTGATCTTAACCATTGTCCATTGGGGTTCGCATAAGCATCCAATAAAGTAGCATAAAATATCACATGGATGTATGTGATTTATATGGTTTTCTACCTTGTGTCTCTAAGTTTTTTTTTCTTGTATTCAAGGCATACTTTTTAGCAGTGGGGACATTTCTTTCAAGTAAAAATTCATGTGGAACCCCGCCATTGTTAATATGTACCACATGGGAGGAGCTTTGGATGAACTAGAGCAAGGGCCTCTGATGTCCTTTCTTTTCCTTAAAGCATGACCATGGCAGCTCCTGAGGCACTTTCTTTGAACTTTAGGGCCCCAGAAAACAAGGTTTGAAATAAATGCCCCAAACCATCTTACTTCTTACATCACTGCATCTATCTACATAAGAAATCATCTGCAGTGGCAGCTTTTTTCAGGAAGCAGTTCTGACAGCCCACGTAGAGCAGAATTTTCCATCTGCCTCTGCTGGCTGACGTTCCCACTTCTGAGTAGCATGAAAACGTCTTCCTACAATGCCTCCCACTTAACCTTCCTCTCCCCACCTCATTTCAAGGCTGGACCAAGAGAGGTCAGCCATCCCCATGACCTTGACTCACCTTGACTCAATTCCCATTCATGTAAAAATGTTCTGAGACTTCATTCCTCAGCCTGATGGCCAGATGTGTACCACCAGTTTACATGACAGCTGGAGTTGCTATTACGAGGGCTGCATTTTACACACCTGCGATTTTCTCTTAGCTTTTCAGACAAGCCTAGATTTTTGCCAACCCTGGCATTTTTCAGTGACAATGTATTTCTCTGGCAGCCTCATTGAAGGCAAGTGGAGTTTAGCACCTTTCAACTCTGATATTGCCTCTGGCTCTCAAACAGATGTCTGTCATTGTAGCTTCTATTTTGGGGGTTCAGGGATGCACAAGGCTTGGGAGATGGCACTGTGCCCATCGTCAGCATAAGTCAGATTGTGTCACCCTCCAACTCATGGCTCCCCAGTGGTTTCCCATCATACTTAAAACTCTTCTCCCTGCCTTAAAACACATGTCTGAGCTGATCTGTCTCTGCTCCTACAAAATCTAACCTCATGGTTCTCCTCTCTCACTCTGCCAGTCCACAGTGACCCACTTTTTGCTCTGATGCCACCAAGAGCTTACTTCTGTAGCAAAACTCCGGGCTAACCTTCTCCTGTCCAAGATGGTTGTTCCTTCGTGTCGTCCAGATGTCAGTTTAAATATCACCCCCTTAAACAGATCTTTGCTGACTACCTGATCTAAGTTAGTTACCAAGGAACTGTGTGTCTCATAATTCTATAGAATTCTCTGCAAGTGCCTACCTGTACTTCTTCAATTTAAACAATATTACATTATAAAAAAAGTGTGTATGTGTGTTTGCTTGTCATTTTGGAATGCAAGTTCCAGGACTGCAGTGAATGTCTATGCTTTGCTCACCATGGACTCTCCATAAGGTAAAACAGAATCTGACACATAGCAGATAATCAATAAAGTTTCATTTAATTATTGTTTAATGAACTGCTTAGCCTCTCAAGTCTACAAGGACCCTATTCCCATAAAGTCAGAACTGTTAGTTTAATATTAAATTGGACAGGGAAGATACGATGCTGCGTGAGTTTACCCCACCTTATTTGATAGTCTTTCCATCTGGCCAGAGAAAATGAACAATACCAATCAGCACTTTGTAGCTGGGCACAGTTGCATGTCTTGCTCAGGCTAATACAATCTGGGTGTGAGTGGCTTCAATCAGTATGAATTGAGGTGAGGAGAAGCCCTCACCATTCTCCTAGCTATTTCTTCACTTGTGCTTTGACTGGAGGCTGTGTGCCTAGATGGCTGACACACAAGATATGAACATAGCTGCCAGGGAGGGTTACTCAATCCATGATGGACTTGTGAAAAATAAGATTTTCTAAGGTTATTCAAGAATAATCTTAGCCTATCTTAAATAATTAATCAGTACAGTGGAAGGATATACCTAAAATTAAAGCCATTTTAAGTTACCTGATCTAGCTGAGTCCCTACAATATAGAGATATGATGCCTAATGTA
Source organism: Myotis lucifugus (assembly GCF_000147115.1). NCBI lineage: Eukaryota > Metazoa > Chordata > Mammalia > Chiroptera > Vespertilionidae > Myotis > Myotis lucifugus. Next base: position 776,860 of record NW_005871231.1, on the reverse strand, counting down.
AGTAAATGCTTCTAGGTGATAATTCACATAAGCAGTTAGAGCATATAGGTGCTCACTGAACTTTACTTAGGATCAGGTTTTCTATAAATAGACATTTTTCTATTCTCCAAATATTATACAATAAAACTCTGAATCCCTTTCATGCATGATGGGTATAATGATGAACACCGCTCCATTGATATTCATCACTCATTCACTTTACAAGTAATATTGGTCGCATTTTGAGGTGTCCAGAATTGTTCCAGTAATAAAAGTGTGAGTAAAACAACTTCTCCCTCTAAAACAGCTCTTACTTCAATAATCATGACAGGCATATCCTATATAATGAAAGGTCAGCCTCCATAAGTGTAACCACCAGAACGACCAGAGACCAGAACCAGCACAGCCCCTCACCAGGCTGGCCTCGCCCCCAAGCAAGCTGCTAGGGGCAATCAGGCAGGCAGGCCAGTGGTTAGGGGGATTAGGTAGGCAGATGGCCCCTCACTGGGCTGGCTCCACCCCCAAGCAAGCAGTTAGGGGCGATCAGGCAGGTAAGTGGTTAGGGGTGATTAGGTAGGCAGGCGGGTGGTTAGGGGAAATCAGGTAGGCAGATGGCCCCTCACAGGGCTGGCCCCACCCCACAGCAAAGAAAGAGGGAGGCCCAGGCCACCTGTGGCTACTCTGTGGCAGGTGTGCACTGGCCAGCAATCACCTGCAGAGAGAGGCCCAGGCCAGCCAAGCCATTGTACCCCACGCCTGTCATCTACAGAGGGAGGCCACCTGTGGCAGGGGAGGTGTGGGCAGTGCTGCACAGATGGCAAGCAATGGCAGCAATGGGGGTGGGGCTAGCTGCCTGCAGCCAGGGGAAGGAAAGCCCCAATGATCTCAGGCCAGGCCTAGGGACCCTACCCAAGGGTTCCTGGATTGTAAGAGGGTGCAGGCCTGGCTGAGAGATTCCCTGCCACACCGCCCCCCCTACAAGTGCACTAATTTTCGTGCACCAGGCCTCTCTAGTACATACATAAATTTGACAAGTTATGACAAGGCTTAGTCCAAATAAAGGAGATGAAATTTAAGGTGGATCTTAAGGTGTAAGGAGTAATTTGTGAGTGGTTTTGCTTCCCCTGACCTTTAAACCGAGCTCCCTGTGCCCTTGCTTTGGATGATAAGCTTTGAGAATACATTTCTAGCAGGCAGAACTCAGAGCCAGGGATTTCAAACTCACTCAAGCTGTGGAAGCTGCCTGGGAATCTGTGCACTAACCTTTCCAACTCTCATTTCTCTCTAGATTAAAATTCAAGTTCACACTGATCCCTTTCTCTCACACAATGGCCTGCCCACTCACTAGAATAGGTATTTCATTTTATGAAGCCTTATTTGTATTCTCTTTTTTATGGAGGACAAACACATTGACCAGTAAACAGTATTTTATAACCCACTTGACATATTTCTCAATATAAATTAGCAAACTGGTATTCTGGTTTATATACAAACTTATTGTATAAGAAAAGAAATTAGAATGGGTTATTCCAATAAAGCCCATCCAGTTTCAGGTGCACTGCTGACTCTCTAAACTGATAAAACTAAGTCTTTTTCTGGAAATCAAGGACAGTTCCAAATTACCTGCCTCATGAGCATATCTCTCTGATGACCAGCCAGACTTCTCCAGGCAATGTTGTTCTATTGTAAGAGTCCTTTCAAATTGGAAGGAAAGTCTGCTGTCATAATGCATATTAAACAAAAGCTAATGCCAGGATTCTAAATACAGATAGCCATTCTTGAAGGTAATCAATACTTCCTGGAGAACAAAATATTACAAAGTCCTCCAATCCATGGTAGAACTTCAGTTAAGAATGAGCAACTCTGAGCTAATGATGGCAATGCACGTAGAGCTTGTTACATTTCTAAAAGCAATTTCATACATAGTGTCTTATTAGTTTCCAAAATAAGTATGCCCTTAACTCATATCTCATTTAAGTTTTCACATATATTTGTTTTACATAGAACACCCCCATTTGCTTATAAACAAACTGGAACTCTGGGGACTGACTTCAGCAAGACCACTTGTACTTTAAGTGGCAGGACCAGAAGCAGTAGCTGGTGTCTTTTCTTCCCACTGCCAACCTTACTCTAGTTAGTGGAAAAGTGAGAACAGAGCTGACGTTCTCTACAGCTTATTCCATATCAGCTGACATTATCTTCTTAAATTTTCAGTTTTTGAATCTCCATGTAGACAGCAACACCAACACTCTCCTACATCAACTGATTCCAAAGTATTGCCCTGAAATTCTTTTGTGTTTCTTTCATCTTTCATTACAATTTCTTCACAGGATTTAATTAAACTTGTCTTCTTCCACTTAGCTAAACCTTTTGATCCTACCAACAACACTAATCTCAAAATCAAAAAGGGAGGATAATTATTGGGTGAGAATTTTGTTGACCTCTTGCCAAAGAGTTGGAGGTATTCTTAAGAGTCATATCTAAGAATATGCGTGAGAATCTCTCTCTCTCTCTCTCTCTCTCTCTCTCTCTCTCTCTCTTTTTAAGTTAATCCCCACCCTAGGATATTTTTCCATTAATGTTTAAGGAAAGTAGAAGAGAGAGGAAAAGACAGAGAAAAATATTGATGTGAGAGAAACACATCTATTGGTTGCCTCCAGCACAAGCCCTGACCAGGGACTGGGCCGGGGAGGAGCCTGCAACCAAACTATGTGCCCTTGACCAGAATCAAACCCGGGACCCTTTGGTATGCAGGCTGACGCTCTATTCACTGAGCCAAACCAGCTAAGGCTGTGTGAGAAGCTCTTGATCTCACAGAGCTTATGTTAGTGAGGGAGAGACTGTGGACAAGTGATAAATAACCACACTGGAATTCCTAGTCAGGTCATCTTCCATTGGCTTTCTCAGCTTTTATTTTGTGATGTTTGCAAACTACCTGAAAATTGTCCTGGGGACTTTATTTTAGGCATCGATTTCAGTTCACTCAGTGATTTTATGTGTCCTGTTCTTTGAATAGCCATTTCCCTGGAGAAGGCCTGGATTGCCCATATCTCCCTACTAGTAAATAATTGAAGAGACTCAGCATAGGACAATTTTCAGGCTGCCTTTCCTGGGCATGGTCCCCTGCCCTCCACAGAACACATGGGCTTCTTTTGACAAATGTCATTGGTCCCCAAAGCATGCTTATTCCTGGTAGCAAGTTTAATGATCTGAAGATTGCAGATCATGTCCCTTTGTAATGTTAAGCATTTATAGAAAGTACCTCCTACATCGTGCAATTAAAGTGCCGCCTGTACAATAATTAGTCACAAAGAAAGAATGTCAGGCACTTTTAGGGGTGAGCAGGATGACATTAATTTCATTAGCAATTATTCAGGCAGGCCAAGATCTTTACAGAAAAAATTACTCAAAAGAAAAATTCCTATTCTACCAAATTTTATCTGTACGTGTTTCATTGTTTCAAAACAGGCAAGATGAGTGACACCAAACAGATATGCACAGTAAGAGAAATATGAAGTTCAAGGCTATTTTTAAGAGATAGCCTAGTTTAGTATAATGGGGATATTATATGCTTAAGAGTCACTTAGAGCTAGTTAAAATTTCTTCCTTCTGCGGCTTATCCAGTGGAATCATGACCAGGTAACCTAACCACGCCCTACTAGCTATCCACATCTGCAACCATGAAGGGAGTAATACCTATCTCATAGGGTCATTACAAGGGAGTTAGGAGCTAATACAGCAGGGATGCAAAAATGGGTAAAATAGGACATAAATTCACAGCAACAACAATGAAGATGCTAAAAAACAAGCAATTGCAGAATGTAAGACCTAGAACAGATCTTAGATGCTGGGTGGAGATTCTTTATTTTAGAGGTAAAGAGATTGACTAGTATGCTGTATCAAAGCCTTGGGGCCTCATCAAATAAATTTTGCAGGAAAAACTTGAGCATAATCCATGCCTTAGGGCAGTGGTCGGCAAACTGCGGCTCGCGAGCCACATGCGGCTCTTTGGCCCCTTGAGTGTGGTTCTTCCACAAAATACCGACTTCTGCGCATGGGCCACAAAGTTTCAATTGCACTGTACATGTGCACCCACACATGGTATTTTGTGGAAGAGCCACACTCAAGGGGCCAAAGAGCTGCATGTGGCTCGCAAGCCGCGGTTTGCCGACCACTGCCTTAGGGTATCAAAGGTAGTTTTTATTTATCCCCACCTATCTCTTTCTTGTCAATCTTAAATATTTTAAAGAACACGTAAAAAGTATTTATTTCACAAATACTTTCATTCAAAGGTTATATCATATATCATTATTCATCAATAAGAATTATAATTGGGCAAGGACTCATTGAACCTATTCAATGAATAGGAGACAATAGCATTAATAATAACTTAGCTGCAAATATTCACATACACATAAGAATAAACACATTAAAACTTGAGGTTAAAATGGTGAATTCAGTCTTAAATTTTCCCAGTAGTGCCGATGAATGCATGGAGTAGAAGCAGTTTTAGGAGTATTATGCCCAGAATTTTAGGAGCTTCATTCTTACGTCAGATTTGCTTGTCACTATCAGAAAGGACTATGGATCAATCTCACTCGGCTTCTCATCCAAAGTGAAGTCTGTTAGGAAATGGTTAATAAATGCAGCATAATGTTCCTCCTTCCATTCAAAATGAACTGATTTGGGACAATCTCATTTCCATGATTTAAGGAGCCAATTTTCTGTTTCTCTTTCTTTTTTGTTCTCCTTTAATACACCTGCTGCACAGAAGTCAGCAGAGGGGGGATTTGAATAATAACACTGCTTTATATGTAAATGGGACCTTTCATCCAAGTTTCTCAAAGACATCTGTAAACATTATCCAGCTGAATATAGATTATGAGCATTATTTTGAAGCTAGGAAAATAGTCACCAGGTGGGTAAGTGACTTGCCTAAGGTCAAACATTAAGACTGAGGTGTTGCTCAGAAGTGGCTCCTGGTCATTTAAGGACTTAATCATCCCAATTTGCTCAGGTCAGAGATTCTATCTGCATTCAACTCAGAGTTCCTGTATATTCCTATGTGAGTATCATTCATTATAGACATGTAACCCACAATTACAACCTCTTCATTCATCCGACGTTTCACCCCTTAATCCTCCTTATGATGGTCTGTCAACATTCACACTTCACGTAATGCCACATATCACTATAATTCTCAAGGTGAAAGACGGTGTTTATGACTTTCTGTTGTTGAGTTTTAATTTCCACATTTTAAAATCTGGCTCAATGGAATATCATGCAATATGTGAGAAGGATTATTTAGGATAGAGAGGGTATCCGCAGTTCTTATTTGCAAATCTAATCTGCAGGAAAAATGAAATGCACAGGTTGATGGTAATGGAACAATGATGTTGCCAGGTGGAAGATTTTAAAACCTGAAGGTGCAAAAGGCGTTACTACTCAATTATGCAAGTGGGGTGTTCATGGTGTTTGACTTCTGGATGATGAGGCTGGGCTATCCTTCCTACAAGATATACATTGTAGAGTAACACATATTAGGAGAAAAATCTCAACATTTTCATTTCTAAGATGACCATTTGTCATTATAGCACAAAATGCTAAGAGATGTGAGAGTAAATAAGCGCCCAGCAACCTGTGGGGACTCCATGGGCTTCTGGCCTTCCTTGCTCACAGAATAGGAGGTTCAATACCCTGACAGGGTCCGAAGGCAGAAGCATCCTAGTGCCATCCTGCACAATGCACCCTCAAGGGGAAAACAGGAGGCTGGCTTGGGTCCCAGTCCTGTTCTCCATTCCCTGCGTGGCCTTCATAAGTCATGCATCCTCTCTCGGGCATAATTTCCACACTAAAACAGAAAGGTTTGGATCACATGATCTCTCAAGTTTCTCACAGGTCTAACATTTTATGTGTTCTATGATTTGGGCATACCCGATTGACTATGGGAGTTTAGTTCATGCCATCAATTCTAAAATATCATGTATGTTTCTCAAATTGCCCTAATTTCCTTAGATTGCTACTCTCTTTACTCTGTGCTGTGCCATTCAGTACAGAAGCCACATGTGACCACTGAACCACTGACCTATGTTTGGTCCAATGGAGATGTGTTGTAGGTACAAAACACACACTGTATTTTACAATCAGATTAAAAAGAAGCATCTAAATATCATTGTAATTTTTATTTCTATTGCATATTGATGTGCTATATTTCGATTAAATATACTATTACATTAATAACTGTTTCTTTTTATTTTAACAACACTCCTAGAAAACATTAAATTATTACTCTATTTCTGTTGGACAAAGCTACCCTAGATAAAATGAAAAATATGCTATATAATAAAACCTGAATATGCAAATTGACCAAACAGTGGAACCACCTGCAGAATTACCAGTCGCTATGACTCACACTGACCACCAGGCAGCCGATGCTCAATGCAGGAGCTGCCCTGGGTTGGGGGCAGGTCCTACATTGAGTGTTTGTCCCCCCGCCCCAGAGGGAGGTGACCAGCGACAGAGGCAGGTGAAAGGCATCTTGGGCTGGACCGGCCAGTGGGTGGCACCAAGCCACCAGCCAAGGCAGGTGCCAGCAGGGGACCCCCTGATCACCCCACCCACCGGTCGCCCCACAGATCAGCCCTGATCGCCATCCAGGCCTAGGGACCCTACCCTATATATTGGGAACAGTCTCTTAGATTTAAAAATTAAAACCTGACAAAGCTACTCTAACACTGAAAAAACAGGATGATGCAGTGATGACATGCATGGACTCTTGCTTGCACATTTTGTGGTCAGCCCTGATTCTGACACTTATAACTGTGTGACAAAGCCAATTACTTAACTTCTCTCTGCTTCAGTTTTTCCACTCATAAGATGGGGAAAATGGTACTACTGCCTCAGAAGGATCATGTTATGTATTACTTTTTATAATCAGGGCAAAAAAGTATAGCTGCCCATACAATAGCAAGATGCCTTTCGCCTGTATAAAAAGCATGGTCACTGGTGCATGCAGCATCCCAAGTTGCGAGAGGTGCAGTCCAGGCTGAGGGACACCCCCCCCTCCATGCACAAATTTCATGCACTGGGCCTCTAGTATACATATATGTTTACACTAGAGGCCTGATGCACACAATTTGTGCAAGAGCCAGCACTGGCTTCCCTCTGGCACCTGGGACCCGGGCTTCTCTCACAGCTCCTGCTTTGTCCACAAGGTCATCTAGAAGGATGTCCAGAAGGCCATCTGGCCTAATTAGCATATTATACTTTTATTATTATTGATGTGTACTAATGGGCTGTAATATGGTATAAATAAACTCTAGGTTTTTACCTTGAACATAACTTAAAAACACAATCTGATCTAACTCTTTGGCCTTGGCCCACTCAGATACTGTCATTCCTCTTTTTTGGAGGTGGTTCTATGGAATCAACTTAATTGCTCCAAATCAGAGAGCTGGTAAAAGGCAGTTTAGTGTCTCCTACTATGGTGTACTTTATAAATGTGATTGCACAAACTCACTTTAAAAATACTATGCCAAACAGATTCTATACTCATTTTGGTAAAGTGACATCTTATGCTTAAAAATATTTTTTGTCAATTTTAAAGAATATCCTTTGATTCTAGCAGTTTTGAATTGGACTCTGAAAGTTATTAAAACTGAACAAAATTCAAAATTGTTGGAGTCTGAGGCTGCACTACTTTTTCTTCTCAGAATTCTGAACAATCAAGGAGTGAGGTGGGGGGGTGGGGGAGAGAGAAAGAGAGAGGGAGAGAAAGAAACAATGAGAGAGGAAGGGAGAGAAAATGGCAAAGATGAGAGGAGGGTAGAACAGTAGAACATGCCTTGGGTTGCTGGACTTCCAGGTATGTATTTTGACCAGTGGGTAATTGATGGAAGAACAACACCCACTGCTCCGTGCTGATCCCCTTTCTGAAATGTCCAGTGTGTAGTTTACATTTGTCCCCAGAAGGCTCTCAGCTCTGTCATACAAGACATTAGTCCCATGAATCCCTCAGCTCTGTCATATAGGACATTAGTTCCATGCCTTCCATGCCTTATTCTTTATTCATTTCTTATTCTATTGCTCATCCCAATTCATATCCAGCTGCATTGTCCAGTACAGTATATTAACAGCTCTTCCTGAGATCAAATAAAGCAATTAAGGAATCTACAATAAAAATGCAAAAAGATACTCAGACAATAAAATGCAAAAGAATGGGTATACCCCAAATTTAAATATAAACTGCCTGTAATTACAAAATTTCCCAAGGAGAAATTAAAGTTCAAAGATTATTCCCTGTTGCACTGTAAGTCCAAAGGTGTTAAAGTTGACAGGTGTTAAAAGTTCAAAATCAAATTGCTCTTGTGAGTTAAAATTTAAAGGAGTTAAAATTTAAAATAATTTTTTATTATACACTGTCTCAGTTAGAGGGTTGTCAATGCTTGTGTAGATTGGGTTTCCTTTAGCAACTACCACTTGGGTTCTTTGTCCCTAGAATGGTATTCTCAGTGGGTGAACTGACTTAAGACCTCCTGTTGTAGTCTCTCTTTTAACATGCCCTCAGAGCAAAATTAGAATGGGATACTCAGGAGTATCCAAGTACTGCCTCCACATTTACTGAATTTAGAGGCCAATGTCCAACTGTTCAGACAGCTATCAAAATCTGCTTTATTCTTTTATCTATCCATGGTCACCTAGGCTGCTTCTATATCTTGACTATCCTCCAATATAATAAAAGGGTAATATGCAAATTGACCCTAATGGCAGAACAACCAGAACAACTGCTTGACCAGTCACTATGGGGCACACTGACCACCTCTCCGTTCCTTTCCCGGCCAGCAGGCTCCAATCACCTGATGGCAAATGGGGAACTGGGGGTGGGTGGCAGGGGATGCAGGTGGCATCAAGCCAAGACCCCTGCCCTGCCATAGCCCCACACACAGAGGGTGACCCATGGCGGGGGCGGGGCTGGTGAGTGGGTGGGAATGGCCTACCTCTCGCTCCCTTCCCCTGGCCATCAGGTTCTGATCACCTGATGGAGAATGGGGAACTGGGGGTGGGTGGCAGTGGAGGGTGGGGCCGGCTGCGGGCAGCTGGGGAAGATGGCCCTGATCGCAGGCCAGGCCTAGGGACCGTACCGTGCATAATTTTCATGCACTGGGCCTCTAGTATATGATAAAAGGCTACTATGCAAATTGTCCAAATGGTGGAACGACTGGTCACTATGAGGCACACTGACCACCAGGGGACAAACGCTCAACACAGGAGCTGCCCCTGGTGGTTAGTGCTCTCCCACAGGGGGAGTGCCACTCAGCCAGAAGTCGGGTTGACAGCTGGTGAGTGCAGCGGCAGTGGCGGGAGCCTCTTTCACCTCTGCCGCAGGCCTAAGCTGGCAGTCGGACATCTCCATAGGGGTCCCGGACTACAAGAGTGCACAGGCTGGGCTGAGGAGACCTCTAGTGCACAAATGTCATGCACTGGGCCTCTAGTTGTAAATAATACTGCAATAATCTTAGGGGTGCATATATCTTTTTGAGTTAGTGTTTTTGTTTCATTTAGATAAATACCTAGTAGTGGAACTGCTGGAGCATATGGTTTTCTATTTTTTTAAATTTTTCGATGAGTCTCTATACTATTGTCTACATTGGTTGCACCAGTTTACAATCCTCCCAACAATATATAGAGTTCCCCTTTCTTCACATCCTCACCAACACTTGTTATTAGTTGACTTTTTGTAGTAGCCATTATAGCTAGTGTGGTTAGTATCTCATGGTTTTGATTCACATTTTCCCTAATCATCCAGGGGTGGACTCTGGTTCACTGGGTCAGGTCCATGTACCTCGCCTTGGACCATACACTAATACACTACTTCCAGGGCTCTGAGACATTTCCTGGGGAGCAAAGGGGTTAGGGATAAGCTCCACCTAGACTTCTCTGAACCAATGTTATTGCCATGAAGGGAGGAATAAATGTTTTCTCAAAGAAGTGCTTGCCATGAACACAAAATAGCATATGCTTATAAAAGTATTAGGCAGAGCTATGGTCAATCTTAATGCTGCTGTGTACCAGTACTTGAACTCATGCTAGGTGTTAATCCTCTTTTAAATGCTTCATAAGATTTTTGTGAGGATTAAATGAGACTGTAAGGCAATACATAAGAAACATGGCATACTCAATAAATGTTGATTCCCTTAAGAAACTTCCTGTACATATTTCTTAATGTCATACATATTTTAACTAAAATGATCCTGAATAAAGTTAATAAAAAATAGAAGTGGGAGGAGATGATAGATGGAGGTAGAAAGCCTGGTGAAACAAAGTATAAACCAACAGTGATGTGAATGTCAGAGGCCACAGAGATAAAAAAAATTGCATTGAAATCTCTTTAGGGGAAAATATATTATTGTGTGAATGCAGTTGAGAATAAGTGACAGAGCCTTCTTAATAGGGTCCTTTGCTACCAAGAAATCCATTGCACACAAGTACCTTTCATTTGTTTTTCAAAACCCAAGGTACTTCAAGGGAAAAATCTAAGCATAAATGGCATTGGGCATTTTAGCATTAAAATAGAACCTTGCCTTCTCCTTGCCTTCTGCCTCTTACATCATTACAACACAGATGATTCTTTAAACTGAAGAAGAATTCGTTCAGGTTAAGTTTTTCAACAAAAAGCTGTGTGCTCACATCCAATGAACAGACACCACAGCTGTGTAAAGGGAGTTTAATATAGGGTGGGGCAAAAGTTTACAGTTGTTCCTATGGAAAATAATGCAATAATTAAAGAATAGTAACTCAAGAATAAAATCTGTGTTTTACATACTCACAACTGTGAACCGACTTTTGTCCAGTCCTTTCTGAAAAATATTCTTTGGGGAGCGGTGATAATGACTAAAAATATTTTTTATATATGTGGATTCACCTAGAAACCAAACAATGATGGTAGAGCAGTTCTGAATTAATCCCAAATCACAATTTATTTGGCTGCCAGGAGCTGCTGCTCTTTGAACTCATCAACTTTGGTTCTTATCCATCTTTCCCCACACTCTTTTCAGCTCTGTCATATAACTTCAACTATCTTTATGATAAAAATGTCCAGGATAACCTTGCTGATTCCCCTCATTAACCAAACTGTTTAGTTTGCAAAAACTTTAGACTATATTATTAAACACAACCTCCATCAAATGCTAAATTATACACACTTATAATTAAATGAATTATACAAAAAAGAAAACACAGATAGCATATTTAGAAAACTTTTCTCTTCCTAATTAGTTTAATTGTTGAAAATATATATGCTCTACCAGGCACTTTATGGTAATGCGTACTCTCTGAAAACGTCCACATCTCTGAAAAGGTCCACAGCTTAGAGACTAGTCATGTTTCTCAACCTGGTTTGGTTCACACACCAGAAATGCTATGTATTCATAAGTGACAAGTTGAGAATGGATTCCATGGTCAAATAGATTTGGGGATCACTGGATTATACAAAGTAAAATAAAGTTTCTGTAGGACTTTTCTAAACTATCTAAATGTTAATATGCTTTGAAAAGCTCAAAAGCAAGAAGAATAATCAGTAATTTTAGACTTAGTCAAAAAGAAGAACATTTTTTTGGAGGGATTTGTCTTGTAGAATTAGGATCTACAGGATATGAGTTTGGGAAATAATGCAATAATGGATTAATGATAAGGTCCAACCTTTTCTCACTGATAACTTCATGCTCTATAATGGCTGATAAGGGACTAAGTAATTCTTGCCCATACTTCTGACTTTTTCTCTTAGTCACATCCTCTTCCTGCTAATCAAAAAAAAAAAGGGACAGTTTCTAAAACACCAACATGTGTGAATCAACCTACTAGCAGAGCAAATGACCTCCAGCAGCAGAAGAGAAATGTTTAAATACACTCCTATGAGTAACACTTAGTTGTGAGGCAACTATTTGTTCTCTTAAGGTATTTCTTGTGGCAGTCCCAGTTCACCTGTAATTCAGCATTGTTTAAAAGAACAGGGGAGTAATGAAAAAGACTAATTTAATATAAATCAACCCAGGGACAAATGAGAGGGATGGACTTAGTCAACAAGGGGTTGGTAAACTATAAATCCTCTGAGAAGTCTCTTGCTCTATGAGCTTTAGATTGAAATTTTCTCTAAAAAACTCACAGCAGATTATCAGATACCTGCTGATGTCTGAGGCATACTTTATCACTAGAGGAAACAACTTTTAAAGCTTGGGAGGAAATTCAATGGGCAGCCCTACATTTGTTTCAGTGGTAAAGCAGTATTTCAGCTGCCTAAGGGAAACCAATGGGGATATAATGCAATCCAATGATATCACACAATGTCACTTATTACAATGAATGCAATCGTGTTCTTTCTGATGACACACACATATATGTACACACATGCATGGACACATCAAGATTTATCTGTGTGCCACACTAAATTTTAATCTTTTACCAACATTAATGGTCTGAGTTTACATTATAGACTAGAGGCCTGGTGCATGAAAACTCGTGCACTGGAGGGGGGTCCCTCAGCCTGGCCTGCCCCCTCTCACAGTCTGGGATGCGACCTGGCGATCAGGGGAAGGCAATGCCCCCATCACACCTCTGTTGCTGCCACTGCCAGCAGTGCAAGCCTCGGCCGGCCCTGGTTTACCTGAGCCTCAGGAGGCCCTGGGTGGCTGGGAAGCCAAAATCCAACGCTTGCCTGAGCCTTAGGCATCAGCTGGAGCAGCCAACATCCAAGGATTGCCTGAGCCTCGGGCCGGCCCTGGGTGGCTGGGGGCTGAGGGTGGGTCCAGCCGCACTGTGCACCTGACACCCTCCAGGCTGAGCTGAAAGGACTGTTAGACTCCGGCAGGGCTGAGGGGACTGGGCACCGCCATCTTGTGGCTATGGGCGCCACCATTTTTGTGATGGTGTGACGGTCGATTTGCATATTCTCTCTTTATTAGGTAGGATAATAGTAATATGTGGCTGGTATAAAATTCAATTAAACTATCAGATTTTCTTCTGTGCATTCTCCCTTGTAAATTTCGCATACTCTTTGCAGAATTTCTCATTTTGTCACTTTGATGATTACAATCCAATATTTTTATTTCAACCCTGAGTCTTCTCCTAATTATCTGGACTACATGTTCATGTTCCTGCTGGGCAGCTCCATCTGCATAACCCATCAGTAATTCAAGCTCAACATGCCGCAAATTGGACTCATCAATCTTCTCTTCCCAAAATACTCTTATTTTCATGTTTACCCCTCTTCCTTCCACCCAACCATTCAAGCATAGATCTTTTATTTGGCTTCTCACATTTCTTGGATTGTTAGAAGCTATCTCCATTAAAAAAAAATCAAAGAATTTATAGGTATATATGCATAACCCATGGACACAAACAATAGTGGGGGAGAAGGGGGCCATCTGTAATAGTTTCAACAATAAAAATAAATTTTAAAAAATCACCTCATAAGCAAATTTGATATAAGATGACGAAGACCGGAAGTTTATTTTGACATAGGCATTCTATTCCATGATAATTCTTGGAGTCTAATATGAATGAGGTAATTATAAACTAGCTGCATGAACTTCGGAAAGGCATGCATCTTTTTGTGCTTTGTTTTCATGAGGAAAAGGAAAATCTTAGCCTCATAAGGTTATTGGGAAGACTCAAAGAGATGATGTGTGTGAGCTTGCTTTACAAATTATAAAGCAATAAAAAATGCAAATAACTTAGCCATTTTAATTCTATAATTTTCTTAATTTAAGCCTTGATAACTCCTTTACTTTCAGAATAGTTTTCAATTTCAACAGGTTCTTCTTCCAGGCTCCTTTGGCTTATGATGCACCAAAATCTAGCTTTTGTTTATTTATTCATTCACTGAATTACTCGCTAATTGACTCAAAAAACATGGGTGAGGGTGAGGGCAGGATTGGGGGGTGGGAGGTCAAAGGGGGTTAAGGACACATTTGTAATACCTTAACCAATAAAGAAAAAATAAATAAAATAAAACACACACACAAAAACATTTTAATAAAGACCTTTGTAAGGGTTCTACACTCTGCCATGGACTCAGCATACAGATAAACTGGAACCTGATTACCTGAAAAATAGTGATTGCACTTGCTATAGAGAGTTAACAAGAGTTAATGGGTGAGATAAGTCTCCCAACAGAGCACCTGACATCACATAGGCGGTGTTTGCTAACTGTTGGTTGCTGTCCCTTTATTAGTGTTAATGGTTAAAGCCCACATTTCCTGGCTCCCTGCCCAGTTTTCTCTAGATATGAAATACCGTCTTCCTTACACAAACATTTTTTCTGCCTAAACAGCTAAATCTCTATGATACATGCTTATACCTAAGTATAGCCATTGTGTCCCCATGGATTTCAATATTGAATGAATAAACATTTAATGAATAAAACGTCCTCAATATCATACTGATATGAAAATAAATCATTTTAAGCTATTTAAAAACCCTTAAGCAGGACACAAAGAGGCATTATATCAACACCCATAAAACAGAATAATCCCCCTTCCACCTTTTTTCTTTCCCAGGCACTTAAAATGTTTCCAACCAGTCATTTGCATTTCCTTTGAATCCTCAAGCAGTTTTCAAAAATAGCTTTTATATAAAAAGTAAATTAATCAACAGGCTTGCAGTTCTCACTGGGAGCAATATCCCAAAGAATTCCTGTATTCATGAGCTCACTAATGCAGTATACTCAGTCTCTCCCTCTCTGTCTTTCTCTGTCTCTCTATCTCTCCATTTCTGTCTGTTTCTCTCTCTCTCCTTCTCTCTCTCTCACACACATATACACACACACACTCATTCACATATATGTTCTCCTGTCTCTCCATGTATTCAGTCAATTGGCTGAGTACACCTCTATTGGTGATGAATCACTCCACAACTGTTATGAAGAAGATAGAAAATAATTTGGATCAACCCCAACTGCTTTCCTCACATTTGATTAACTCAAGCCCACTTCTGTGGTTCCTCATATCTGTTTCTATAATTATGACAGAATAACCATTGTACTAGTCATAGTTTTCAACACTCTACCCCATAGACCCTAATATATACCTCATGTAGAAGATTAAAACCTGTGACTATTGTGCTGTACATCTGAAACTATTACACAATAAAATTAAATGTAAACTCTAATTTAGAAATAAAAAGATTGAAGCCTATGAAATTGCTGATACTCAGCTGGTTTTGACAAAAAATTTTATAGCTTAACTTTCAAGAACACATGCCACAGACTTGTGACTGGTTGCTCCCTTCTTTGCACTGCGGGGCTGAGCGATCTTCAGGTAGAGGTGTTGTCTTATTCTCTGTTTGGTATGAGGCGCCAAGCACAGTGGTTGGCACTTAGTTGGTTCTCACAAGTGCTTTTAGGTAGGAAGTAATTCTCTCTTAGGAAGTATCCATGTGCATTATGCTGAATGATGGACACAACAGACAGCTTGGTAAGGATGAAGCAGGGACTATCACAAAGAATAACTGAGTTGTGAATGAGACAAATCTTGGGTCAATAGACCAGCTTCAGAATCCTGGCTCTACTCTTAGCCAGTTCCAAGATCGAAGCTATTTTGTTTAATCTCATCATCAAATCACAATTCTCTTATCTGGCAGATATGATTAATACATGATCAGACATTTACTGAGTATTTGAATCTTGAATATGTCACCTTGCAGTTTGCCTGTATTGCCTTATTCAGTGATTAATCCAACTTGATGAGTAAGAAGTTATAGTTAATCCCATTTTACAGATGTGAGATGGAGTCCAAGGCCATTTAGGTATTAGGTGGTAGGACTGGATTTAAGCAAGGTTTGTCCAGCTTTAAAGTCAGATCGGAATCACTTAATCATGATGTTCTCCATGAGGGCCTACCTGGCAAAATGGAAATGAGAAATAAATATAATGATAAATGCTCAAATACTTTAAAAATGAACAATGGTTCCTATCAGTTGTATACCTATGTTCATGCTCTATATAAGCCATCATGTATACTTTATATTATGTAATCCTTAAAATAAAGCTTGAAGTTCACAAACTGAGAATCAGAAAGAAATGACTGACTACTTCCCTGGTAAGTAACAGTCTTAAATTTCAGTTAAAATCTTAGCAATCTACTTTTTAATAATTACAAAGAAAATTTTAAAATGTTGAACCAAAATCCTCCTATCATACAGACATAACTTGAACCTATTCATCTAAAGTATATAGTCTATGGGAGCCCACAAAACTGTACTGAAGTGTGGCCCCACTATCTCAAACAAATGATTTAGTTTCTTTAGGGTTCACATTTCCTCATCTATAAAGTGGGAATGATAAGGCCTCTTTAGTTTTCAGAGCTAAATGGTCTATCACACAAGAAGTTTTGTATGTCATGTACATGCAAGAAATACTTGTCATGCTTCTCATGGTAGGGTATTCCACCAGCTAGTGGGCATAGTCACAAGGCTTTCTTATGAAAGAGTATTTATTATAGAAAAGTCATTTTAGGAAATAAACAATTGAAGAGGAAATAAGGCAATGTGTTTCATAGTGATATTGGCCTTCATTTTTATCTAGTTATGAAATGAAACTCTAAGCTGAACCTGTTGGAAAATGTAGGATATTTTAAAAATCAAGAGTTTGAAGAGGAGCTCAACAGTCACCTTGGGAACTTATGAATTGTTTATCTTCTGCAAATGCTTCACTTCAGGAAGGCTTAGTACCCTCATTTAACAAACAATAATGGAAGTAACCTGCCCTCAGTTTTATTGCTGAAGGCTTAAGGAGAGCATGGGTGGCAATGCACACTGAAGGGGGCTGTACACATGGAGGGTACCAGACACGGTTGTCTCAATCCTTTCTTTGGCTTTATATAAAAGGTTTATTTCTTTCTAGGCCTCGTGTAGCTACATATCTTTGTTGTCTTGATGAATTATGGGTTCATGCTCTTTCTCAGAGCCCATCAGTCTTGGGTGTTTAAAGACACCTACATTTATGTTCTCTCTTGGTCATTTTCCCACCATTTACATCTGGGAAGCTTTGCACAACAAGGCGTTTCAATAAAACAATTCTCCCCGGTCTGAAAAGACTTTATTTTGCAGATCATGCAGAGACAATCCCATGGCAATTAACTATAGTTACTGACTTCCACTATTTGTGGGTAGATGTTGGGCCTTCCCTGGCCCTCCTAAGTGTGCTGAGATCCTCTAAGCCAGGGGTCCTCAAACTTTTTAAACAGGGGGCCAGTTCACTGTCCCTCAGACCTTTGGAGGGCCAGACTATAGTTTAAAAAAAAAACTATGAACAAATTCCTATGCACACTGCACATATCTTATTTTGAAGTAAAAAAACAAAACGGGAACAAATACAATATTTGTATTTGCATGTGGCCCGCGGGCCGTAGTTTGAGGACCCCTGCTCTAAGCACTATGCATGATTTACTGATGCTGTACTCACCAATCATGGCACTCATCACATTCTGTTCCAATATCAAGATTCTTTTCTCACTTTTCACTCTACCATACATGCCAGAAAGCTGGCAGCATAACCCACCTTGCTTACTACTGTAGCATCATATCCTAGCAATGTCTGACTGACACCAGATTTCAATGAATATTTGGTCAATTTCATGAATAAATTATTTATTTATTTCATCAATGAAATATGTTACTCATACATTTACCTCTGCCAGAAGAGTTTATCTTTCATATCTTAGTACTCATTAAAGGAGAATTCAGAGACTCACCAATGTTGTATTTTTTCCTCAAGGTCACAGTCACGGGATGGTTGAAAAAAGGTAGGCACCAGACCCCAAGCATCCTGATGTGAATCCAGGGCCCTGCCTGCTATTCCAGTCATGGCAGGTAAGCACGTTCACTCCAGCCACCTCCATATTTAGCTTGCCTTCTAATTTAGGCTCATGTTTTCAGTATCATACTTGGCAATTTAGGAAGTATTCACTGCTGATATATTTCTAAATGTATGCAGTAAATTCACATGAATAAGATGCCTTAGTGAGTGGAAAATCTGATTATGTCCTGAAAACAGATCAGCACAGCCATTATATGCACATAAAAATAACCTTAAGGTTGTTAATATAAAGAATACCTTTTATTGCCATTAGAGCAAGATTTAGACATTTAGCCTTTTCTCCTATAGCAGGGTGTTCTTTTTAGTACAGAAATACTCTTAATAAAAAAGATTAATGTGTTAAATAGCTTTCTTTTAATAGACACAGTGTTTTCCTGTTTTAGAAATTGTGCCTCTTCTGAAAACTCAGCTGCTCTCTTTGCAATAAATTAAAGGCCATTCATTGGCCCCCAAAAAGAAAAAAAATGCATAAAACAAGTGCATTTAACAAGAGATGTTCTTAAATATTAATCCTGTCTAAAACTTTCATTGGAGAAAGTTTCCTGATTAACTTACCATACTTAAAATGAAGTCTCTATGAAGTTTCTCTTTCTCTAACCAGTTTATAAGCTGATAAACATTTCTAAAATTATATATGACCTGGATTTAGTGAAAGAAACGAAACAGTAAAATGGAGGGAGGTAAAAAGTCTTGCTCTTTCATTAAAAAAATTAAGTAGAACCGCAGGTTTGATCTGAGTTGTTACTCTCTGAAAATCCAAATTCCGTGTTCAATGTGAACCAGAATCCTTGACTGCCATTAATTCCCTCTAATTAGTTTCTCCTTAGACATTGGTGCTCAAATCCTTTGCTTTAATACCCCTTTCTTCCTATTAATAGACAGATACTCTTGGGAAAAGGCAGACAGGTTAAGGCAGAAAGAGAGCTCTCCATCCTCAGGTCACATGGGGATACCTGTATAAAACATTATTGGTATCTCATCTTTAAGGTGGCCCCCGATGATCTTGCCTTGTGGTAATGTCTTCTCCCATTGGGTAGGACTGACTTGTGTAATCAATATGATATTGTGGAAGTCATGGAGTATAATCTCTGAGACTACGGGGGGAAAATCACACAAAAAAACAATGTGCTTTGCTTCTTCTTTCATTGTTATTTTCTTTTTTAAAATTTTCTTTTTTACAGTTGACATTCAATATTAATTTGTATTGGTGTCAGGTGTATAGAATAGTGGTTAGACAATTTT
Organism: Myotis lucifugus; assembly: GCF_000147115.1. NCBI lineage: Eukaryota > Metazoa > Chordata > Mammalia > Chiroptera > Vespertilionidae > Myotis > Myotis lucifugus. The sequence goes on along the minus strand of NW_005871231.1, from coordinate 757,770 downwards.
ATATATATATATATATATATATATATATATATATATATATATATTAAATCATATATATATATTTTTAATCTTAATTGTTGAAAGTATTACATATCTCCTTTTTTCCCCATTGACCCCTTCTAGTCCATTTCTGTCTCCTGCCCCAGGCCTTCACCACACTATTTCTGTGTCCATGGGTCATGCATATATGCATGCAAGTTTTTTGATTGATCTATTCTCACCCTCCCACCCACCCCTACTTTTCCTCTGAGATTTGACAGTCTACTCTTGTTTCTATGTCTCTGTATCTATTTTGTTCATCAGTTAATTTTGTTCATTAGATTCCAAATATGAGTGAAATCATTTGATATTTGTCTTTATCTGATTGGCTTATTTTGCTTAGCATAATACTCTCCAGGCTCCTCTATGCTCTCTCAAAGGGTAAGCAATCCTTCTTTTTTACTGCTGCATAGTATTCCATGGTGTAAAGTGTCCCGCCACAATATTTCTAGTACCTATCTATGTGCCTTGTTTCTTGCTCTCTTGGATAATTCTCACCAGAGAAAGCTAGTCACCAAGCCATGAGGACACTTAAATGGTGCATGTGGTGAGGAACTGAGGCCTCTGGCCAATAGCCAAGTGAGTGAGCCACCTTGGGTATGGATCCTCCAGCTTCAGTCAAGGTTTGGGTATCTGCAGAGACCTGGCCAACATCTTGACTGAAACCATATGAAAGACCCTGAACCAGAAATACTCAGTTAACCTTTTCTTAGATATCTGATGCTCAGAAAGTACAAAGTAACAAATTTTTATCATTCAGGCCACTAACGGGGTAATTAGTTACATGAGCACAAGATAACTGAGTAAAGCACTAATATAACCATTTACATAGCACCTTTGCTTACACAGGTTAAAGCCCGTGTATATAAGGTATATAATTGCTATTATTACACACTAGAGGCCCAATGCATGAAAATTTGTGCACTCAGGGTGGGGGGTGTCCCTCAGCCCAGCCTGCACCCTTTTGCAGTCCGGGACCCCTTGGAGGATGCCCACCTGCCGGCTTAGGCCTGCTCCCCATGATAAGGTGGAAAAAGGTTAATTTTAGAATTCTCAGACCACTTCAAACCAAACCTCCGAAGTCACATTTCACTGTTTCCCCACTTTTATTGAAAGCTGGTAAGCCCTAGCCAGTTTGTCTCTGTAGTTAGAGTGTCAGCCTGTGGACCAAAGGGTCCCAGGTTCAATTCTGATCAACGGCACGTACCTTGCTGGAGTGAGGATGATGAGATGGGCTGCAGAAGGTGCAGCTAGAGAAGAAGCACGCAAGCACAGGAGGATCCTCCTGTGTCAGGCAAAGGAGCTGGACTCTCTCTTAGAGGCAATGGGTGGACAGTGAGAAATTTTAATCAGGGGTGAAACCTAATGACATTTCTGCTTTAGGAAGATCACTATGGAAACCATGAGGAAGAAAGATCTAAAAGCAGCAAGGTTTTTGCCTACCCTGGGGATAGCCCAAGGGCATCTGATAACCTCTGACAAAGTATGTCTCTGGTTTCCTTTATATCAGATATTCTACCTGAAACACTGTCCACCAAAATATCATTAAGCTGCTCTCATGCACAGTTTAAATAACTCACAGTTGGAAATGCCCAGATATTTTAAGGCTGGGCTATGCGATTTGCCTTTTCCTAGTTGCAATAAAATGAAAAATAAATGGCTCCTAACCTGTGCCTCCAGCATTCCCTCTACACAAACCAATCTCAATTCAGACTATTAGGTCAAGCTGGCTTCCATTCAAAGAATAATTTCAAATAGAAGGATAAATCTAAAATTCTCAACAATACTGGGTATTTCTAAATGTGTTATCCATAGTCCAATGTATTATATCATTCTCACTGCTTTGTTCCTTTACAGTGTATGTTATTATTGCTAACTAGACATTTATCAGAAGATTGATTTGTGGTCTGTTCTCACCACTAAACTGGCAGCCCCATGAGCATCGACCATGTTTCTCCCATGTATTATACTCACGCTGCTCAGCACAGTGTCTGTCAGATAAATATCAATGGATACGTAAACATGGTGAGAAGAGAAAATTACCTCATTTTGCACAAGTTCTGTCTCCCACAGAAAGCTACATGGCTGCCACTCAAACCTGTGTTATGAAAGCTGACCCTGAAGAGGTACCACTATATAGTGGTAAGAGCAAAGGCTTTGCAGTCCAATGACGAGGATTCAAATCATGAATTTGCACAGATGGTACTATAGCTTCAGAGAATGTGTATCGGTTTCCTGTGGCTGCCATAGCAATTTATCAGAAACTGGGTGACTTAACAGAAACTTATTCTCTCACTGTTTTGAGAGAACAGAAGTCTAAAATCCAGGTGCCAGTGGGACCACACTCCCTCCAAAGGTTCTAGGAGACAACACGCTCTTGACTCTCCCAGATTCAACATCTACTCATATTGTAGCCTTAGCAATAAGAAATACAAGGGGACATTAATATAATATTATTTAATGATAAAAGACTGACTACTCCTTTTCTAAAATTAAAAAAGGAAGTTTGTCCTTAACACTCTAATCTCTAATTCAATACAAAATCAGAGGTTCAAGACAGGGCAAAAGGCTAATAAGTAAATAGACAGATTATATATATATATAGCAAAAGAAAAAGAAATTGTATCTATTCACAGATGGCATTATTTTCTGAATGAAAATAATCTCAGAAAATGAACAGAAAAGATTCTCAAACTAAATATATTTAATGTGTTTGTAGTATTAAACATCAATGTAAGAATCAATTGTATGTTTCTATACTACCAATGGAAAAGTGGAAATAAAATTTAAAAATAGCATCAAAAAGCATGACATACATGGAAAGACTAGCAAAATCCATTCAATGAAATCTATAATACACTGATGAAAGAAATCAATGTAGACCTAAGTAGAGTTCATGAATTTGAAGACACAGAATTGAGATGTCAGTTCTCCCCAAACTGATCCATAGATTTAACAAAAGCTCAATTAAAAGCCCAGCAGGATTTTTTTGTAGTTATCAACCAGCTTATTATAAAGTTTATAGGGAAAATCAAAGGTTGGAAATAACTAAAAAGATTTTGAAATAAAAAATACTTGGAGGATTCATACTCCCTGATGACAAGACACTGTAAATCTACAATAATCAAGGCCGTGCTGTATTAATGAAAGGACAGATACATAGATCCATGAAGTAGAATAGAGAGTCCAGGAACAGACCCCATACTTAGGGTCAATTGATTTTGGTCAAAGATAAAACGGGAGTTCAATGGGGAAATGCAGTCTTTTTAATATATAGTGCTTAAAGTATTCAAAAACCATATGCCCAACTTTCAATAAAAAAGTTTGACCTACATTTTTATCTTTTACAAAAATGCAACTCAAAATTGGTTATGGATTTGACTATAAAGCCCAAAGCTATAAAGCTTTGTGATCTTTAGACTAAGTGAAGATACCTTAGATACTGCATGAAAAAAATAATCTACAAGAGAATAAAAAATGATAAATCAAACTTAATCAAACTTAAAACGTCTTTTTTTGTGAAAGACACCATTAGGAGAATAAAGGAGTAGACATATACTGGGATATATTTGCAAAACTCATATCTGACAAAGAATATATAACAAACATTCACCAAAAATTAGATGGCAAATAAGCACATGAAATGATGTTCAACATTACATATTATTTGTAACTAGAGGCCCAATGCAATAAATTCATGCAAGAGTAGGCCTTTCTTCCCTTGGCTGCTGGCACCAGCTTCCCTCTGGCCGCTGGCAGGCACCCAGGACCCGGGCTTCCTTCACAGCCCCAGCTTCATCTGGAAGGACGTCTGGTCTAATTAGCATATTATGCTTTTATTATTATAGCTAGTGTACTATCTGATACTACATGTATGAAATACAACTCCTTCTGGTTCTCCACTTGATCATACATGGCTTAGCCGGCAGAACCTGCTGAAACGCCAGCACACTTGTGAAGAGTAGCTGACTCCTTCAGTAGAGAAATCACCCATCCTCTGTGCTCCTTTGAGTTTTGAGGTTACTCTTCTCATTCCAACTCTTATTGGGTTCACTTCATTGACTATGCACACAGCCTCATGAATTCAGTCTAGATTTCAGATGCAGGGCTGCTGTCTTATACAGTTCAGTATACCCGTCTCTGATGCCATCCCTGGGATAGAGTAAGGGTGTGGTAGATGTTTGATGAATGAACGAGTGAATGAGCAGCAAAATACATGGTCTTAACTGATCTTCCCAACAGCCCTGTGAGCTAAGCATGGTGTCAATCATCATCTCCATTTTTCAGAAAATAAAAATGAGGCCAGGGAAGTAAATTGTCTTCTATAAGTCTCCCCAGCTATCAGAATATAGAGCAGTGAGAAGCTGAAGTCTTTAGGCTCTCAATCCAGCACTCTGTCTAGCCTTCTTAGATCTTGCTCTCACCCACTGAGTAACGTGTGAGGTTGTGAGGCCATGACGGCATCTCCAGGGTAGAAATGGTGGCTGAAAGCTTCCAAGCAGAGGGTTGGCCTCTGTCTTGAACCTAACTCACCTAAGGGTGAAGTACAGATAAAGACTGGAATACCAGCTTCGGGTTCCACAATTCACTCACTCACTCACCTCTTCATTTGATAAAACAATGTTTGAGTGCTGAATTTCAGCTACTATTCTATGTTTGGGACTGTGTCCTTGGGGAAAATTGATGTAGTCCTCGCTTCATGTAGCTTATGTTTTGTAAGGAACACAGAAAATAAGTATATATGTATTTTTTTAAAGTATATATGTATGCCAGATATGGTTGGTATTTTTCTATTATTGCCCTCCTCAGCTTTCCTAGAAATGCAAGGCTTTGAGTTCTCAAAAATACATTTCCCAGACTCCCTTGCAATCAGGTCCCTAGAAGTCCACCAATGAGAGGCACTTTCAGCCCTAGCAGGTTTGCTCAAAGTATAGAGCATTGGCCTGCTGTCTGAAGGATCCCGGGTTCCATTCAGGTCAAGGGCACATACCTAGGTTGTAGGCCCCAGTCAGGGCACGCATGGGAGGCAACCAATCAATGTCTCTCTCACATGGATCTTTTTCTCTCTGTCTCTCCCCCTCCCTTCCACTCTCTTTCCAAAAAAAAAATCAGTGGGAAAATATCCTCAGGTGAGGATTAACAAAACAAAACAAAACAAACAAACAAACAAAAAAGAGGCACTTTCCCAGGTCTGGAGAGGGAGAAAAGGAAAAGCCAACATGCCCCTGTGGAAGCTGAGGCAGACAGTGGAGCGGGCAGCCATGGTAGAGTTTGCAGCAGCCATTAGACCAACTCCTGCACATCCCACATTCTTGAGGTTTGCTGGCAGCTGAGACTATGATTGTAGCTTTCCTGTTCTTCCAAATTTTCTGAATGTCCTCTAAGGCTTTGTCTGATGCATACTATTACTTTAATGGTCTTCAAATATAAAATGTGGCCATTTGACTGAATTATTAAATACATGTAATTGCAGGTTGCTGTGAACTATTGATCCAGTAATTATTCATATGGACTATTAAAAAGGAATGATTCATTTTTTTATTTTACCAATTTAAGCAATGCTTATATATTATTTACAATTTGAGAGCTAGAAATAAAAGACTTTTTATACAATGCAATATTTCTAATGTAGGGCAGGCCTTTGTGGGAGTCCTAGGTAATGCTATATAATCAAAAATTAAATAACTTTCCATTTCAGTAGAGGGAAAAAAAGATGCCATTTTTCTTCAGTTAAATATTTTAATTGCAGACCATTCACTGGGAGTTATGCACTTTTCCAATGTAACTGAAATATTTAATATGAAATATAAAATATTTTAAGTGCTCTGCAGATTTTTCAAAACAGAATTGAAAGGAAAGGGCATTCTTTTTTTCATTTGGTTCCTAGAAAAGAAGTTCCTCCTTAATCCAGTCATTTTTCATTTTATATTAAGTGCAAAGGAATGGGTCAGTGCAGAGTTTCAGCAAAAGGTATTTTGAACTCATCACTTAGAGGTTAAAAAAGAAAATTTAAGAAACTGCTTGTCGGTGTGGTCAGTGTCTTACTCTTGCTTTTATGCATCCTCCTTTGATTGGCAGTACATCAAGCGCATTTCTGTGATTAAGTGCTCTCTATAAATCTACTGCTGTGCTAGGTGGAAAGACACACCAAACTAATGAAGCACCTACTCTGTGCAGGTCAGGTGGCCATCAGTGTTTTATATACATCTCACTAGAACCCTCCTGAACTGTTGGTAGCACTGCAAATTGGTGCAGTCACTATCAAAAACAGTGTGGAGGTTCCTCAAAAAATTAAAAATAGATCTACCATGTGACCCTGCAATTTCACTTCTGGGTATTTACCTAAAGATGAAAACATCCAGGCCGGTGTGGCTCAGTGGTTGAACATTGACCTATGAATCAAGAGGTCTCACCTAACCAGTTTAGCTCGGTGGATAGAGCATTGGCCTGCAGACTGAAGGGTCCCAGGTTCGATTCCAGTCAAGGGCATGCAACTTGGTTGCAGGCACGTCCCTAGAAGGGAGTGTGCAGGAGTCAGATGATCGATATTTCTCTCTCATCGATGTTTCTGACTCTCTATCCCTCTCCCTTCCTCTCTGTAAAAATTCAATAAAATGTATTTTTTAAAAAAAGAGGTATCAGTTTGATTCCTGGTCAGGGCACATGTCTGGGTTGCAGGCTCAATCCCTGACTGGGAATCGAGCAGGAGACAGCTGATCAATGATTGCCTTTCATCATTGATGTTTCTATCTATCTCCCTCTTCCTTCGTCTCTGAAATCAATAAAAATATATTTAAAAAGAAATAATAAAAACAGTAGTTTAAAAAGATATATGCACCCTTATGTTCATCACAGCATTATCTATTAATAGCCAAGTTATGGAAGTAAACTAGGTGTCCATCAATAGCCTAATTAATAAAGAAGGTGTGGCGTATATACACAATGGGGCACTATTCAGGAATAAAAAGGATGAAGTCTTGCCATTTGCGACAACATGAATAAACTTAGATGGTGTTATGCTAAGTAACATAGGTCAGATAAAGACAAATACAATATGATTTCACTTATATGTGAAATCTATAAAGCAAAACAAATGAACAAACAAAACAAAAAAGAAACAGACTCACAAATACAGAGAACAAACTGATTTAAACTGATGGTTGCCAGAGGGAAGGATTAGGGGATTGAAAAGGGTGAAGGGGAAAAATATATGATACAAACTTTCATTTATAAACTAAATAAGTTACAGGAACACAATGTACAGCAAAAGAAATATAGTCTATAGTATCGTAAAAACGTTGTTATTAGACTTGTGGTGCTCACAAGAAATGTTGAGTCATTATGCTGTGCACTTGAAACTAAAATAATATTGTATATCAACCTCCTATATAATAAAAGCCTAATATGCAAATCAACTGAAGGGCAAAATGACCAGTCGGCAGGGGGTTGGGCCAGAGAGTGGGCGATGCCAGGCCAGCCAAGGCTGGTGACAGGGGACAAAGGGAGAGGACGGCGATGGGGGATGGGGCTGGCAGCTCACTGGCCAGCACTGTCCCTGATCGCCCGGCTGGTCGCCTCCCACAGAGGAGCAGGCCTAAGCTGTCAGAAGGACATCCCCCGAGGGCTCCCAGACTGTGAGAGGGTGCAGGCTGCACTGAGGGACCCCCTTGAGTGCATGAAGTTTTGTGCACTGGGCTTCTAATACTTTAATAAAAACATAAATAAATAAGACAGTTCTCTCATTAACCCCATTGTGCACATTAATAAACAATGTAAGGGCATTGGACAGATAAGGACAGAGCTCAGATTCACAAGGCAGAGCATGTTTTCATCAGCGACTATCTTTCTACCTCACTGTCTTCTTACTTCAACAGTTGTGTGGCTGCATTTCTCAGCCAGAGTACCACAGCACACAGGCATTAGGCAATGTCAGGAGACTGTTGCCTGCAGAGGGAGCATCTTATGAAGACCATCTAAGTGCTTGGCTGTGTTCATGGCAAGCTAGTGTCTGGGGATGGGGAATGGGTGGCAGAAGACAGATCTTACAGGATGAAGAAAGGAGTTTAAATGCCATCTTAGGGAGGATATGAAGCATTTCCATCAAGTTAAACTTATGATCATTGCCATGGTTGTCCATGCATGTTAGGAAGATAAGTTGAGAGGAATGTGAAGAACAGGTTGGAGGCGGGTAGGAATAAGCATCAAAGAAACGGTAATAGTCCAGGTGACAGATGGCTAAGGCATTCATTTGAGCTCTTCCCACACTTTACTGTTCACTCAGACCCCCTGGGAGTGTTGTTAAAATGCAGAATGTGATTCAGTAGAACAAGGACCTAAATTCTGCCTTTCCAACGAGCTGCCAGGTGGCACTAATGCTGCTTTTGTTCCGTGAGACATATATCAAGTAGCATCAAGGAGCCAGAAATGAGAAAGGTGGTTCTCAATGTTTTGTTCCTGGAACAGTGACGTCAACATCACCCACGAAAGAATTAGAACCCCACATTCTCTGGCTCCATTCCATACCAATTAAGTCAGAGTGTCTGGGGGCCAACTCAGGCACCAATATTACATTTAAACTTCCAAGGTGACCCTAATGTACAGTTTGAGAACCAACCAGTGACCTGAAGTGAGGAAGTGGGGATGACGGAAAAGGGTCCCTTGGAATATGTGCTTAGGAAGTGGAGCCAAGGGGGGTCAGTAAAGGAGTAGAGCTGATTTAGCTTGTGTGTATGTTAAAAGAGTTTTAGGATGACCTAGTTTTACCTTCAAACCTATCCCTTTTTTTAAATATAAAAGTTTTTGTAATTTTATGCTAAATCTATAGGTCATGCTTGGAAAATTCTAACATCTTCTGTCAGACAATTAAGCTATTTGAACACTTATTTTAATTAACAATCATGCCTAAACAAAAAAACCATTGTATAAAAAGGCTTTTAATGCAGCACAAGAATTAGCTGGAAAAATGCAGGGAGATAATATGAAGTTAGAATGATGGAAAGGATGGTTTCCTAAACAAATAAAATTACTTCCAACATTTATTGTAAACCACCCATGATATATCTGACAATCTAACTAGAAAGAAAATATTCTCACTGCTTCCTATAATACTGTATTTCATGTAGGAGAATGAACTTTAATTAGAACAACACTGGTGTCAAATTAGTAATAAATGTTTAAGACAAACTCAGATAAAGAAACTATGGGAACGCTGCCACTAATGTAAAATCTGCTGTAAATTGCAAAGGATTTACATTTCCCATTAGCAAACAGTCATAAGCATAAAAATGATAAAAGGTTACACTCAGTTTGGGTATTGTTTAACACAGTTGAAATGATTGCAAGGAAATGGTGTATGCTAACACCTGGACATTTTACCACCTTCCTCTTGCTCTGCAATTTCTGGAGCTTAAAAATGCATGGGTTCAAGTCCCTAGGCCTTTACTCTTCAGCTGTGTAGTGTTGGGGAAACTGCTCCTCATAAGGCTGGGCTATCTTATGTGTAAAATGGGAATAATGACCCCTGTCCTGGTAGTACATGGGTCTCATGGGACTCTGAGATGACAGTGTAACTTCATGGAAAGACCAGGGACTATGACATCAAAGAACCTCACCTCCAGCCCTCCCCAGTTTGGCTCATTGGATAGAGCGTCAGCCCATGGACTGGAGGATCCCAGGTTAAATTCCGGTCAAGGGCATGTACCTTGGTTTCATTTTCCCCTGCTCTGGTCTGGGTGCAAGAAGCAATCAATCAATGTGTCTCTCTCACATGGATGTTTCTCTCTGTCTCTTGCTCTCCCTTCCACTCTCTCTAAAAAATCAATAGAAAAATATCTTCGGGTGAGGATTAGCAACAACACAACAAAAAAGAAAGAACCTCACCTCCAGAGTTCTCACTGTGCTCTGGGACAGCAACATGTGTGCTTCTCAATAGGTTTCCTCACGTGCAAGGTGAAGATAAAGTGCCTCTCTCAAAATGGTTGTTGTGAGGACTCTATGAAGCGATGCAGATAAAAAGTGTGGCATGCAGATGAGGTTTAATAATAGCAGTTAACCCCATCACAGATGAATACAAAGAAATTTTGTGCACTCTGTAGACATTTGGGCCCATTTTAATGTGTTATTATTTTTGCCCCACTCGCGACTTTTAGACACTTCATTTGAAAATATAGACACAGCCCTAAAAAGCCTAATACTCTCCCTTCCTGCTGGGTGGAAGGTTCTGGGTGGGTAAACAATGCCTATGTAAGTCTGTAGTGTTGGTAGATATAAGTTGGCCACATCATTTGTCACTCCTTTTACCAAAAGATAAACTCTATACCACTCCCCCCTTGAATCTGGGCAGACCTGAGACTCTTTTGAGCAACAGAGAACAGAGAGCCTGACACTCTACTGGATCCAAGCTTGGCCTATAGGAGAACCTGTGGCTATGCCATGGTCTCGGGGAGCCCTGAGTCCCCAAACTGCCCTGTTGGAGATGGCCTGTGGAAGAGCGTTTTATGGTGAAGGTGATGGACACAGCTGAGCCCTGCCTTCCAGCATCCCTTCTAAGGCACAGTCATGACAGTGAAGCCACCCCATAAAACTCAAAGAATGACCCAGTTAATGTCACATGGAGCAGAAGGATTGCCCAGCTGAACCCTGCTACAGTTCCTGATACACAGAAGCAGGAAATATGATAAAATGGTTGTTTTTTTTAGGTCACAAATCTTTGGGTAGTCTGCTGTGCAGCAGTAGGTAACAGACACACCTGTCTCCTCAGGCACATGCTTCCTACAGAGGCGCTCTCTGCCAACCCTGTTTTCCAGGATACCCTGATGAGCCCTCTCTTTGGCATAAGTACCTTCTATGGTCCTAGGGCAGGGATTGCTCATCTGGGCATCTGGGTAGTTCCAGGGAGCTCAGCTTCAGGAAGTCAAAGAGCTGACAAGTAGACAAAGCAGATCAGGCAAGATAATTGAGCACAATTAGTCCAGAAATAAGATTCATTTGGTGCAGATATGTAGTTCCTTAAATTTGAGTTTGCCACATGTGACTGCCACTTAATGGTGATCATTGATCACTTATTTTGAAAAGCAAATTTCCTCTCCTGGTTTGTTGATGTCTTTATCCCTACCTCCATTCAAAAGTGATAACACTATATTTGTAACTAGAGGCCCGGTGCACAAAATTCATGCACTGGAGGGGGGTGTCCCTCAGCCCAGCCTGCACCCTCTACAATCTGAGACCCCTTGGGGGATGTCTGACTGCTGGTTTAGGCCCTGTGGGATCGGGCCTAAACCGGCAGTCAGACATCCCTCTCACAATCTGGGACTGCTGGCTCCCAACCGCTCACCTCATTGCCTGCCTGATTGCCCCTAACCGCTTCTGCCTGCCAGCCTGATCACTCCCTAACCGCTTCCCTGCCGGCCTGATTTATGCCTAACTGCTCTCCTGCCACCCTGATCGCCCCCAACTGCCCTCCCCTGCCTGCCCAGTCACCCCCAACTGCCTTCCCCTGCCTGCCCAGTCACCCCAACTGCTCTCCCCTGCCAGCCTGGTTGCCCCTAACTGCCCTCCCCTGCTGGCCTGGTCCCCCCTAAGTGCCCTCCCCTGCCAGCCATCTTGTGGCAGCCATCATGTGTGAGGGTGTGACAGTTAATTTGCATATTACCTCTTTATTATATAGGATTGGCTTTTTAGATGTCTGTTTCTCTCTCTTTAGACAGCAAACTCCCCAAGGGCAGGGCTCTTGCTGTGATTTATCTATCTTGGTATACTCACCACCTAATAGCATAGCCAGTGGAAACTAGTGGCTCAATAAGACAGAAGAAAGGAAGTCAAGGCTGATTTTGTGGAAAATAGAATTTCAAGGAAAATCGAACTGAGTGGTACCGGCCTCAAGATCCTCAATGAGGTGACTGTAGCATCTATAAGTTGTAGTCATAAAATCATATTTTGTGCAGAACCTCAATGGCCCAGGTCTGGCTGGGAGGTCTGCCTTCACACTCAAGCCTGAACCATGACTTACTCCATAGCCTTGAGCAACTCACATCGTCTTTTACTGGATATCTGTTGATAAATTGATTTTCTCATTAATGTTTCATTCTATAGAAGGAGTTTGAAGATTAATTAATACATAAAGTGCTTCGATTAAGGCAATTGCCTATTAGCCACAGAAAGTCTCAACAGCCCCTATTTGGGAATAGTCCAAAATTACTCCTTTCTCAATAGATTTCTGTTAATTACTCCAGTGTTCTCCAGAAAGCCCTATGTCACAGGACCCATTTCCAAAATAATTAATTTTTCTTTCTAAAAGTTTGACTCTAGCCATTAATATTTCCATAGTTCATCTCAGTTATGCCTTAGATGAGCCTAAAAAACATTAAAGCTGATGTTGTTTTGGAGATCATCTATCCATTCCCTACCTTTTCAACACAGCAAGCAACTGAGGCTCAGGGAGATTTAGTAAATGGCTCAAGTAAAATATTGTTTGGCAAGCAGAATCAGGATGTAACTTAGGATATTTCTTAAAAACAGAGGTAACCCCCTTCCCCAATACCTTACTGTAGTCTTCTGTTTTAAAAAAAAATGGTTATTTAAAATAGTGTGATTCAAGGTCATAACTCTCTTTAATGTCAGATATGGTCTCTATATATTAGGATAGGAGGAATAAGGTTTAACTAAGGAACACTGTTTCAGAACCAATAGTATTTAAAATATGTATAGTGCTTTGTAGAATATTTTGACTTCCATTATCATATTTAATTTGTGTAACCTTTCTGAAAGTTAACAACTATCACTACTCCTTCACATGTTACAGTATAGCTTAGTGTGGTGGTTAAGTGTGCCTCTGTATATTTAAACAATGGAATATTATTCAGCTATTAAAATATTCATCTATATATTAAGTCCTGATTTGTGCTACAGCATGAATGAGCCTTGAAAACATTATTATGCTAAGGAAAATAGACCAGACATGAGGACAAATATTGTATGATTACACTTGCAAGAAATGTCTAGAAAGGTACATAGACATGGAAAATAGATTAGAGGTCACCATAGATATGGTGACATCGCTTAATGGGCACAGATTTTCTGTTTGGGTGATGACAGCTTTTAAGAAATAGACAGTGATGATGGTTACACAATATTACTAGTATAATTAATGTAACTGAATTGTACAGTTAAAATAGTAAAAATGGCAAACTTTTGTTTAATAAAATTTACCACAATTACAAAGAGAGAGAGAAATAGAGAGAGAGAGAGAAAGAAAGGTTCTAGAGTAGGTAAGACCATCCAGGCTTAGAATCTTCGCCACCGTTTCCTGGCTGTTTGGCACTTGTCAATCATTTGCCTTTGTGTTTTAATTTATAAAACTGGCTAAGAGTAAGAACATTTTGCAGAGATGTTATTAATGCGTCGAGGAAGTGTAGATATAATTTTCCCATGACTGTATTATAAATTCCTAGCAAACTCTGAGCTCAATCTCAGGTCTTTTGACCCTGAGAAGTCTGCATTCTTTCCACATTTTTACCACATTGTTGGAATTTAAATCAGAATTCTTTTATGTAGTATATAAAATGAGAAGTGACATCTTTATCTTCTTCAAAAATTCATAATTACACCTGGGTGGTGTGGCTCAGTTGGATTGGGCATTATCATGTACACCAAATGGTGGTGGGATCCATTCCCGGTCAGGGCACATACCCAGGTGTCAGGTTTAATCCCCAGTTGGGGTGCACTGGGGACGAAACTGATTCATGTTTCTCTCTCTTATCCATATTTCTCTCTCTTTCCCTTCTGCTCCCTAAAATAAATAAACAAATAAACAATAAAGAGACAACCTAAAATTTGGGAGAAAATATTTGCAAACCATGTATCTGATAAGGGCTTGATTTCCTAAATTTATAATAAACTTCTACAATTTAATTATTTTTTAATTTGTGGATTGAGCCTGTAACTCGGGCATGTGCCCTGACTTGGAATCAAGCTGTGAGCTCCTGGTTCATAGGTCGACGGTCAACCACTGACCCATAGCAGCTGGGCAGAAGTCACTTTTTAAATGAAGGAGTAACACGGTGTTATTTATTGCTTAGAGGTAAGGTTCTTACCCTTTGATATTTAAGCAATTACTAGCCATTTTCCAGGGGTGTTGGTATCAGATGGACATATCTTTTTCCCATGATAATATTTGACAATAGGGAATGACCATGTTTTTTCAAAAAATTTTTATTGATTAAGTTATTACATATGTGTCTTTACCCCCACGTTACCCCCCCCCCCCACTCATGCCTCACCCCCTGTTGTCTGTGTCCATTGGTTAGGCCTACATGCTTGCATATAAGTCCTTTGGTTGATCTCTCTCCCTTACCCCCACCCTCCTCTACCTTCCCTCTGAGGTTTGACGGACTGATTAATGCTTCTCTGTCTCTGGATCTGTTTTTGTTCATCAGTTTATATTGTTCATTATATTCCAAAAATGAGTGAGATCATTGATATTTATCTTTCTCTGACTGGCTTATTTCACTTAGCATAATGCTCTCCAGTTCCATCCATTTTTTTTTAGATATATAAAACAATAACCTCCTTTCTCACAACTTTGCCCCAGACCTGGTTAAAAGTTGTGTTTTCTGCTATTTGTTCCGGACATGCCTTAAATTTGGGTACCAGTGACCTTTGGTATGTTGCCTAAACATATTCATGTTTTTTACATAAGTAGGATAGAATTTCCAGAACTATATCCCAAAGCCCACCTTGAAGGCAGTGAGATTCCGGACACTTTGTGGCACTGACTGGTCCACAAAACTATAGTAAAGGAAAATGAAGTAATGCACCTGAAATGAGAGGATTTTTATTCATTCATGAAGCTTCTATAAACATAATCCATGACTTTACAATGTACAGCATTCCAAAAACAAATGCTAATTTACATGACTCTTTCATTATTTATTGGATTTTTTTCCTTGACTTTATTTGATCTTTGCACTTTGTTCTACTCATTATAGGAATTGAAAACCTCTATCTTTTTCCTTCTGAGTAAACATAATAAATAATTCAAAACATCTCAATGCTGGAGAGGCATATTGGGGAAAAGAAATGTTGCGTCCCTTTCCATTTTGTTTGCCCTCTGGGTCACATAACATGGATGGTCCAGGAGGGAAGTGTTAGTTTCTAAATTACTAAGGCATTATCTTAGCTATAGTACTTTTTTCCCCATTTACATATAAAGTCATATGGATAAAAAAAAGAAAACAAAATAAGTCACATAAATAGATACGAGAAGACATGATATTGAATTCATTGATTAACACTATTTACAACAATTAAACTTGATTAGAATTAAATCCATTTACATCAAACCAACTCTTTTCAAAGTCAGGAGTCAAAATGGAAATATTCCATAGAATACACTGTAAATTCAACACTGCGGTATTTTGCAGATCTTTTATTCATTCATTCATTCATCCATTCCTTTTACAGAATATGAATCTATGTCAAGTAATATATTAGCATTAGTTTCGAATCAAAGAACATGATTTTCCCCTTAAATATTTTACTACTGATTATTAGAATAGCTTTGTGTGCAAATAATAGAATTGGGTTATGATTATAAGAGAGATGTAAATAAATAATTCTATAGGAAACAAAATAAAACTCATCTCATTAAGGGTATCGGGAAAATTTGCTGGCATGCAGGAAGATGTTTGCAGGAAGGAGACAGACAAGTTTCCAATCCCTTATTGGACCATCGTCAGCCTAGTATGTCAATGCCCAGGCTGTGAGGTGAGATTAACTAGTGAATGGATTTACCCAGATGACAAGTGAGAGGGAAAGTAACTGTAATGTATGTAAATCATATCAAGTTACCTAAGTTACCTGGAGAAGCCATATCCATTATCAAATCTAACATGTTCATCCCTGGATATTATTTTATTGTTTTTAAATATATTTTATTGTTTTTAGAAACGAAGGGAGAAGAATAGAGGTAGAAACATCAATAAGAGAGAATCATTGATCTGCTGCCTCCTGCACACCCCCTACTGGGGATCGAGCCCGCAATCCAGGCATGTGTCCTGACCAGGAATCGAACTGTAAACTCCTGGTTCATAGGTCGATGCTCAACCACTGAGCCACATTGGCTGGGCTCATCACTGAATTTTAGAACAACAACAAAAAAATTAGATCTTTCAATATTAGATCAAGAATTTAATACTAAAGACATAAAATGACTAGGTAGAGCAGCCTTATTTAAAAACATATTTACTTAGGGCAGAAAATGCTTCTGAAATGCAAGATAGTCTAATGAAGTTCCAGGAATCTAATACTGTATACAGACTTCACTTCCTTTTGTGCAAGAAGGTTACAGTTTTATCCCCAGTTGCCATGTGCATTCTCCAAAATTGAAACTCTCCCTACAATTGAAACCTCTTGCCCTCCAGTATGTTCTGTAAGAATGACTTTATAATAGCTTCCTGCATCTTTTGTTCAAAGTGCAACGGGGAGGGGGTGGGTGGGGAAGAAGAAAAAGAAAGATAAAAGCAGCTGGAGTTTCAACACTATGGTTCTTGACCTAGAACATTTCACCATCTGTCATGAGAAAGGTGGAAATTCAGTTAAACCACTATTTACTGCGTGTCTAACAGTTGATTTATATTGGGTGGTTACAACATCATGAAATTAGATGGTCTTTGTCCTTGGGAAGCCCATGACAAAGACTGGCCAGGGGTTCAACCCCAAGAAGAAGGTAGGTGCAGGTGCAGATGAGAAGATGCGGACAGAGGTGAGATAAAGTCTAAAGGTCATCCGAGGTTTAGAATTAATACAAATGGACAAACACACTAGCTTTAAAACCTGGAATTGAAATGCTGGGACTTGTAGAATCAGAAATAAAATTCTCAAACATGGTTTTTGTTTGCTGTCCCATTTAACGACTCAGGGATGCACCCCTGAATATGCGGATACCTTTACCTATATACATGGGACAGTTCCCCTTATTCATATACTTATTTTGTCATTCCATGATTGAAGAAAATGCTTATTAAGCACCAACCGTAAGCCCAAATGCATTCTAGGTGTATGAGTACATGGGCAAATGTGGTGGACCTGGGTTCTACCCCATAGAGTTACAGGGAATACAAATAGTGAAAAAAGGGTACAAGTGAGATGAGCATTATTAAAAGGAAGTGCAAGGGTAGGGAAGGATAGCATTTCAGATGGGTGTAACCTACTGTGATACTGGGAACCTAATGATGTTCCTTAACTCCGCCAAAATAATGACACATGCTGCAGAGAAACTCCACATCCAACAGCTTGGCTTTGCAGAGAAAGGACTTCAAGCAGTTCATTAGTTTAAAACTGTCCACATTTTGCTACATTTCCAGTCCCATATTTTGCTTCTTAATTACCACTACTTAAATGGACTTTCCAGATCGGCTGTAAATTAAAATTGATCCACCGTCAGCAGTCTCTGAGAGTTGGCAGGCGACAATTGATAGAGATGAAATTCCAGTTGCATAGTCTCTCTGAGAAGACAAAAATGTAGTAAAATGAGCCGGCTCTGCAGCTTAGTACAAAAGGCAAACTGTGATTTTTCTCCAGTGGCAGAACTTAAATAGAAATAACTAGGCACATTCGGAAAATGCAAATAAGTGTATATGAAAAAAGAGCCAGAATTTACATCCCTATGCCTCACATGAATGTCTATGTAAACTTTTTATTTTACCTAAAAAAAAGCCTTCCTTTGAAAATAAAGCTTAGGAGTACATTAACAAGAACATATATTTTAAAGAAAGGACTGAAATAAAATCTTGCTTTGTTCTTTATAAGTTGTGTGACTTAGAGAAAAAAATAAACCATCACTTCATGTTTCAGTTTACTCATCTACTAGTATACAATGTAAGTTAAAAACAATCTAATAGTTATTGCAATTAAATGAGAAAACACAAGATATACTAAGAAAATGTCTGACACAAAGAACAAAAAAAAAATCAAGGGAGATGATGCCATCACACATTACAGGTGTGGTCAAGGGTGTGGTTAGATTATATGGAGGAAGCCAAATCTAGTTGTATTCATTCTGAGATGTTCTCCCTCAGCATCAGATGTTTCTGACAAGAAGAGCTGAGCTGGACAAATGAGTCCAACAGGTTCTTCGCTTTTTTAAATGTATTTTTATTGATCTCAAAGAGGAAGGGATGTCATCAATCATGTGAAAGAATCATTGATTGGCTGCCTCCTGCACGCTGCACACTGGGGATCAAGCCCGCAACCCAGGCCTGTGCCCTGACCATAAATGGAACCGTGACCATCCTGGTTCATAGGTTGACATTCAACCACTAAGCCAAGCCAGCTGGGCTCCAACAGGTTCTTTTGGGGATTTTCCATGGCCACTGGGATCATGCCTAAGCTAAGTCCTAAGCTAGGAATTAGAATTCTGAAACATAATCATCACATTTCCCTGCCTGGGGTTCTTGTCCCAGCATCAAGAAGGGTTCAGGAATCTGGAGAAGGCCATGTGTAGATTAAATAGGAATCCGGGGACTAATAAAGAGTCCAGAGATGAGATATAATTTTGAAAGGCATTGGGGGCCAGAGGAGCTTAGCTAAAGGAGCTAAGATCCAAGATCTTAAGTCTAAGGTCTTAGGTTCTCTCTGTCCCCAGGACCCCATGTTTTTTATTAACACAATTTGTCCTGAGGCAAGGCAGAGATATACACTTCAAAGGGTCAGGGTTTGGTACAGAGTCCATTGTCAGAATGGGGGAAATAGCCTAGGGCTGTTCAGGTGTTTGGCCAGTAGGAGACAATAACATGTAGATTAAGATGCCCTTTAACTGTCTGGCAGCCACAATCAGTTTCCTATTCAGGTTTGGGGAAATGCCTTCAGCCATTCCCAATAGGTGACAACATGTGTGACTCAACCCTGTTGAGTCCCCAAGTCTCATCGACCTTTTGATGAAACTCTTGAAATTATGACATGCTGGAGTTGGTCTCCAGCATTTCCTTCTCTGGCCTCCCCTATTGAGGAGGTGGTGGGTTTTTACCTTGGACTTCTGCCAGTTGTGCCAGTCATTCAAAGGTGCCATGTGAACCTCACGAAACTGCCTAAGATGTTTCACAAGTCTGGATGGAAGAGCCTATTAATGCTTTCTTAGAGAAGGGCAGGAAAACAATTCTGGTTTTATCTGGTTTTAAGAGCTGCCTGACTCTTAATTATCCAGCTATAAGGGCTCTATTATTGAAAAAGAACAATAAGCTATTACCTGTGTTACAGTCTTTGCATGTACATAGGAAATACTTCTGTTTGGGGATGGTGGGTTTCTCTTGAAAATTCAAATTCTTGTTCAAATGTTGCCTCTTGGGTGGCCATACCTCTCTAGACTAAATAACTTTTGCTCTCTCCTAAGTCTTGTGTTACTCTATTGCCAGGTTTTACTTTCTCCTTATCACTTGACACTAACTAAATTCATATTATTCATTTATTAGGTTCTTCATTCTCTCCTTTATTTTTCAAATCTATTTTTATTTATTTCAGAGAGGAAAGAAGAAGAGAGGAAGATAGAAACATCAATGATGAGAGAAATCATTGATGGCTGCCTTCTGCACGCCCCCTACTGGGGATCACGCCTGCAACCTGAGCATGTGCCCTTGACCGGAATCGAACTGTGACCTCCTGGTTCATAGATAGATACTCAACCACTGAGCCATGCTAGCCGGCTGTTCGGGCTGTTCTGTCCTTTATTAGAGTAGAAGGTCAATGAGTGTAAGGTCTGGTCTGTATTTCTCATGGCTAAATATAATCACAAAGGGCAATGCCTGGCACATATCCAGTCTTTAGTAAATATTAACCCATTGAATTTCATTATTAGGGGAGGGTATATCATAATCTCATTGACAACAATGAGGCATTGCTTTGGGCTGAATTATTGTGTTCCGTCAAAATTCATGTTTAAACTTGACCCCCCAGGGACCTCAGGCCAAAGAGTCACAGAAGTCCATGCTCACTAGGAACTTCACTCTTCAGAATCAACTGACCATTTGTACAGATTAGACTACCACCATCAGCTTTCAAAGCCATGCATTTTCTGGGTCTGGCCTAGCCCAAGAATGTGTGAAGAAATAGACTACTGTAATGTCCCAATCTTAAGTATATATTATTTTTATTGGGTTGCTGCCCAAGACTGAAAGTCTTACAGATCAGATTGTTTATATCACATGACCAGTCAGCATAGCTTTGGGAAAAGATCCAAAGAGGCCATCCAGAAAGGCATGTTATATAGTAAAGAAAGGAAAAGATAAAGGTCAAAAATTGAGAATTTGAGTGCTATTAAGGCCCTCTAAAATCATAATAAAGAAAAAGCAGATTAATGGCAGGCAGTGGGAATAAGACTGCACTGATGTGAAATCAGTGCTGTAATGTTAAAATTAAGATAAGGGGAAAGTTGGTTTTGTTTCATTCATTCACTATGATAAGAATATGATACAAAGGCTGTTACATTCTGGGCATCAATTAATGGGAGTTTCCAGAAAATGAGAGCACATTTGGGTATCTGAAATGAATGAGGATCAGATCAAATCAGGTTATCTTATCAGGTAAGCAAGAACAGAATTTAGAAGAAGAATATTGGGAGCTCACAGGACTAATGGGAAGCTAAAACACAAGACTCAAAAGATCTCCACATTGGAGCGGAAACCACAGCCAAAGCCATATACGTACAGTTGGGGCCATACCAACATTGTTACGGGCACTATAATGAGTCTTGCCTCCTGAAACTGCCCCTGTGCTCATAATACTTTATCCAAGATGTAAGGTCCAAAAAATTAGCTGTGATTATGGTTGGGTAGGAAAAACCTTGTACTTGAGCTTCTACAAGAGAGGCATTAATGGAGAGATGGTGTCAGTAATTATTTCCCACCAAATTGACATACAGAGACTTTTCCCAAAGGGCACGGGAACTTCAAGCACAAACCAACCAAGCAAACAAAAGATTATGCCCATTGACAACCATGAGTCATGGCTTTGGACTGAAAGTCTTACAGATGCTTGTGTCCCCTCAATATTCATGTTTAAATTTGATCCCCCAGTGTGATGGTATTTGGAGGCGGGGCCTTTGGGACATAATTAGGTTTAGATGAGGTCATGAGGTGGGATCCCCATGATGGGCTTACTGCCCTTTAAGAAGAAAAAGTAGAAGGTAAGTCCCTATGGAAGACTTATATTCTCTTTGCCCAAAGAGGATTTTATTTATAACAGATCACAATCTCATAAGCTCTGTTCCCTGTATCCAACCAGTTACCAAGTCGTCTCAGTTTTGCTTCTGTTCCCTCCCTTCTCTGTTTTCACTGCCATCCCTTTGCTTAGATGTCTATCTCCTGAAATATCTAACCTTCAACAGCACCCCTTGTCTTATTTCTTATGCTTCCACCATCAACGATTTACAACTTGTAAAATCGAAATAAACGTATCCTTCATACTCACGGTAGTATGCCCTTCTAGTAGGCAAGCACTATTATTTTCAATTTAAAAAACCTTTAAGAGTTTTGCAGTACTTCCCTAGCTGGTTTGGCTCAGTGGATAGAGTGTCAGCCTGTGGACTGAAGGGTCCCAGCTTCAATATCAGTCAAGGGCACATGCCCAGGTTGTGGGCTCGATCCCCAGTAGGAGGTGTACAGGAGGCAACCAATCAATTATTCTCTCTCATCATTAATGTTTCTATCTCTCTCTCTCCTTCTCACTTCCTCTCTGAAATCAACAAAAATATATTTTTTTAAAAAGAATCCAATCATTGTTGATTTTGTACTTGGAACTCCTGTCTATACTTCTTAAAAAAAATAAAAGGAAAAAGCTTTGTAGTACTGACTAGATGTCACTCACCTAACACATTCTCACCTCCTATTTACATTTCAGTTAACTTGACCTATGTATAGTTCCTCATAGATGCCATGATTTCATATATTTGTAATTTTTTCAGATATTGTTCACTCTGGTGGGAATATCCAACCCAATTTGAACTCCTAGAAATTTTATACTCATCCTTTAATCTTAACTTAAGATCTGAGTGAAGTTTTCCCCAGCATCCCTTTAAGCAGACTAGAACATGTTTTCTGTTTCTCTATCCCTGTAATATCATTCATGTAAGTGTTCATGTCTGTCATTGCATTAATTTGCCATTGCTTTAAGCTTTTGGGGCTTGTTATTTTTGCAGCTAAAGTGCACAGCTTAGAACCAGAACTATCTGTGTAACAAGTACCTGTTGAATTCATGAATAGAATACATGAATAAATACTAAACTGGACCATGTCTCTCCTCACTATATGCATCACTGTCCTCCTGTCTTTTTAAATGGACTCCATATCTCAAAAGTAAACTATGTATTGTTTACTTTTTGCCATGG